>NC_088923.1:29815000-29880000 GCF_038396675.1 Hydra vulgaris
AATGCACTTTTTTTTCTATCAAACTTTGAATTATTTAAATTAAATTTGTTTTAAAAATCTTTTTAACCGTCTTTGAGCATTGTTAATTTACTTTTTTAACGAAATTTTAGAAGCCTATTAAAAAAAAAAATTTTAAGTTTTTAAATACATTTTTTTAAACAGAGCAATTGTTATGTTTATTATCTCTATTGATTCGTTTTAACATTGGAAAATTGTAAAATAAATAACAATTTATTTTCTTATTTTCCTATTATATAAGTATTGAGAAAAAACATCAAGTATAGCAAAAACATTTTTAAAAGAGAAAAGACACAAAAACAAATAAATGTAATAAACAAAAAAACATAAGAAAAAAAAATAACATAATTTCTTATAGTTCTAGTCTACATAGAAAATTAGTTTCTAAATTATATGAACTAATAAAAATCGTGAATAAATTGCATAGCAAAGCTATCAATTGTGGTTAAATTGTTAATG
Source organism: Hydra vulgaris (assembly GCF_038396675.1). Taxonomy (NCBI): domain Eukaryota; kingdom Metazoa; phylum Cnidaria; class Hydrozoa; order Anthoathecata; family Hydridae; genus Hydra; species Hydra vulgaris. The sequence goes on from NC_088923.1 coordinate 29,815,478, forward strand.
ATTAAAGATAATATTTTTTACAACAATGACTCTAAAAAAAAGAATACAATAGTTGTATAAAAATTTTATTAAAAAAAAATTTAATTTACTTTTTTAACTATCAAATTTCCTAGTTTATCTAATTTAACTTGATATTTTGTTACAACTTTGTTTCCTTTTTTAAGGATTGTTTTTTTTTTTCTTAGTAGATAAGTTTAGGTTTTTGTTGCAAATTATTAAAAGGCTTTATAAGTTAAAAGATAGGATTTGCCGTGGTCAGTTTGTCTAAAAAAATTATTTTAATCATGGACGAACAAAACGTGCGACTGCACACGCTTCCTGGGAAGGATATATATATATATATATATACAAGTATTTTAAAAGCAATAATAAAGTGATTCTTAAAAGAAAAAAAAAAACACTATATTTAAATACTCTTCTTATAAAATTATAACTTAACTCTTAGTTTTTTAAATGTAAAAAGCACAGCCTCATTTTAAAAAATCTTCTTCTTATAGAGATATTTATGACAAACTTTATAAGGTAAATATCTTAAACAGTAAAGAACATTCCATGAACTTGAAGTTTGTTTTTTTTAAATCAACTTCATGCTAGACATTTGCACATTTGTTGATTTGTTGAGCCATGAAATGGTGTATTATATTTCAGTCTTTTATCTTTCAATTCCTATATGTGCTTTACCAGCATGGTGTCTTTTGAATGCTTTTTATTATTTAAGTATTACTTATAAATTAAAGTTTATTATTCTCAGCATTTATTTCTGAAAGCTATAATTAACAAAACATTGTGTAAAATAAAAAAACTTGATAAGTGATTTCTATCAATCTATTATTGCTCTGTTCTTTTAAAAATATTAAGCACTCAATTTTTTTTAAAGAATATTTGTAGAGCACATTTAAAATTATTTGAATTTTATTTTATGCAAAAATAAAAACATCAGCAACTATGTTTTATGTTTCTTAATAGAGTTTGTTTTTTCAAATTTTAACTTTTTTATTTTTATTAAGACATAGGCACATAACATTTAATGGATTGCTTTATTAGTTAATATACATTCATCAACTAATATTAAAATAGATACAGCAGATTGGACATAAACTAATACAGCAATAGACAGCAGAGTGGACATACATAAACAAATATAGGAATAGACTCAGCGGAAATACATCAACTGATGTAGCCATAAACAAAGCTGAGTGTACTTATGTGTGTGTGCACTTTTTAGATTTTTATTTGATTATTAGTATTTGCTTTAGAATCAATTAGCTGAATGAATACGTTCTACAAAAATAAATATTGTAAGCTTTCTTGCATTTTAATGACCAAAAAATATGTATAAGATGAAAGTCATTGTTACTTCTTTGAAAAAATATTTTCAAATATTTTTGAAATATCCAGGGATACTGTAATAGTGACTTAGCATATTCCACTTATATTGTACCCATTACACATATTCGAAACTCTAAATACCAAATTAATAATGTTAAGACAAAAGTGATAAAATACCATCTTGCTATACACTATTCCTGGCACTAAAACTAGAACTTAGCTTTCTGCCAACAGATACATATTTTAGTTACAAAAATATAAGTAAGCTCACTTTGTTTTCTCAATATATTTCTTCATGTAATAAGTTTCAAAACAAAAGCAAGTAAGTAGTGTTATCAAAATTTGATAACATTTCTTTCGAAATTTTTTAAAAAGCATTTGACAAATGCTTTTTAAAAAATTTCAAAAGAAACCTAGACATGTAGTAGTTAACAGCTTTGTTTATTATTTGCATAATTTTTTATACCTAATAATATAACAGCAATAGCCCTTTAACTGTTAGTCGGCATCAGTTAATCAGTTAGATCAGCAACTAGAATATTTTTAAAAACTAAAATAGAGAATTTGCAGAATTTTTTAATGTGACTGAATTTTTTCAGCAAGGTGGGCTTTGGGTAAAAGATTATTACATCAGTACAACAACATCTGTAGAGTAGTCCAAGATCATCTGTACAGTTTTTTCCAAGATCATTTGTATTTTTTTTTACTCTAACAACATCTGTCCAATATCGTCTGGAAATTCAATGACCCCTAACAACATCTTTACAAAGATGTAACAACAACTGGTAATTTTTCTCCGAGTCCAATAACATCTTGAAGAATTTCCTCCAGGAGTAATTACATCTGAAAAAAATCTTATATGTAGGCCCGTCTATACACATGTCCAGCATAGGCAGCCGCTGTAGGGCCAGGGTTTTTAGAGAGGCCAGCCAACAAGAAATTAATAACTTTTTTAAGTTAACTTAAAAAAAAATTTAATAAATTATAAAAAATTAAAATAAAAAGGCAGAATATTATATTTTGAATCTATTTTTTAAATCTTGAATCTATTTTTGAATCTATTTTTGAATAGTTGTGATATTTTTGAATAGTTTTATAAATTTTGAATCTAATTTTAAATTTTGAATCTATTTTTAATAGTGTTTATATATTTGCATATAGGAATTATGTGCTTAAACATCAAGGTAGCCTTGAAATAGCTGAATAATGATAAAACGCATGAGCGGAACACCATATTAGAAGCTAGTAGACTATGGCATTGTAAAAAATGGAACTAGCTGGAAACATCCGTCGTGATAGTCATCTGAATTATTAAAAACGAATAAAATATAAAATGTTCAACAAAGTGAACAAAAAGCTTCAAGCCGTTCAAATTGATTTAAAAGTGGCAAATAAACTGTATAGCTCTTTGTTTATTTTCAGACAGAAGATCAATCTATATCAAGTTTTAAAAAAATTGAAAAAGAAGCTGTGATATCAGTAGATACCCAAAAATCAAAGAAAATGTTTGGAAGTTTATATTGGAAAAAATTAAATACAAAAACTCAATTATAAAATTGACTTTTTGTATTTAATTTTCTTATATAGTGAATTAAGAAAAAAAGATTTTTAACTCACTACATTATGCTTGGGTATGGGATTTTGATAGTTGAAAAGTAATACTTCTGATAGATGCATGTTGTAAACTAGCAATTGAACTTAGTAAAGTTAGTACTTTTATCTTATGCTAACCTTTTATTAAGAGCTTTCTGCAATATATGCTCTAAAATATTTCATATATTTTTATGTAAGAACTTTCTTCCCATTAATCAAAAGTTTTGTGTTATCAATCTTTTTTTACAGAGGGTAAAAAATAATATTTTAAATTTTGTCTGCACATTGTATGTTTAATTAAATTACACATTGCTTGAAAATCCTTTTTCCTTATATTAGCTTTATCATTACCTCATGTCGCTGCTACCACACGACAAACATCCTTTAGCTTGTTGTTACCAATATAATTTACAAAACTCCACTGCTTTTGGATCTTAATTAACTAAGTCAACATAAGCAGCTGCTTTATAGCTTTCTGCTATGGCATCTGTAAACAGATTAAAAGATATATTTATACATTACAATAGGATGACTAATCTTTACTCATAAAGAGCTATTTATATATATATATATATATATATATATATATATATATATATATATATATATATATATATATATATATATATATATATATAATTTATAGTTAAAATTAAATGTAATAATGATTCAATTAAAATACAGGAAACATACTAGAGTGATATGAATCTTAGTGCAAATAAACTTCTCTAACCCCATATTTTTATAAATGATTTATGATAGAGAAATTTATCTTAACTTAAGAATCGTATAAATACATATGCTTTTAATTAAAGGAAAGTACTTGCTGTTAAAGTTTTAAAAATTTCACTAAAAAATGCTAATATTTACTCTTTTAACACACGGCTATTATTAAATTCCAAGTCAACTTTTTAACAAATATAAACAGGTTAGCAATATAAAGTTAAGTCAAAAGTACGCCTCGTTTTCAAAATCGAAACGGTTGCCGTAATTATAGTTTGCGTACTTTTAACCTCTAAAACAAATGTTGTATCATTATATTACCAATATAGAATAGACGACACAGGTATAACTCGCGTTGTACCTTTGACTTCTATTTTATGATTTGTATTTTTAACATCGCTATTTTCGGCAGCTGTACTTTTGACTTCTATTTTATGATTCGTATTTTTAACATCGCTGCTTTTACTAGCTGTATTTTCGACTTCTATTTTATGATTTGTACATTTAACATTGCTACTTTTGGTAGCTGTACTTTTGACGTCTATTACATGATTTGTACATTTAATACCACTAGTATTATAGCTGTACTTTTGACTTCTATTTTACGATTTGTATTTTTAACATCGCTACTTTTTGTAGCAGTACTTTTGACTTCTATTTTATGATTTATTCTAGCAGTACTTAAAGTACTGCTAGAATAAGTACTTTTGACTTCTATTAAATGATTTGTACTTTTAATATCGCAAGTTTTATAGCTGCACTTTTGACTTATATTTTATGATTTGTACTTTTAATATCGCTAATTTTATAGCTGTACTTTTGACTTCTATTTTATGATTTATACTTTTAATATTGCTACTTTTGGTAGCTGTACTATTAAACTCTATTACATGATTTGTACTTTTAATATCGCTAATTTTATAGCTGTACTTTTGACTTCTATTTTATGATTTATACTTTTAATATTGCTACTTTTGGTAGCTGTACTATTAAACTCTATTACATGATTTGTACTTTTAATATCGATAGTTTTATAGCTGTACTTTTGATTCTATTTTATGATTTATACTTTTAACATTGCTACTTTTGGTAGCTGTACTTTCGAATTCTATTTTATTATTTATACTTTTAACATTGCTACTTTTGGTAGCTGTACTTTCGACTTCTATTTTATAATTTGTACTTTTAACATCCTAATTTTATAGCTGTACTATTGACTTCTATTTTATGGTTCGCATTTTTAACATCGCTACTTTTGGTAGCTGTACTTTTGACTTCTATTTTATGATTCGTATTTTTAACATTGCTACTTTTGGTAACTGTACTTTCGACTTCTATTTTATGATTTATACTTTTAACATCGCTACTTTTGGTAGCTGTACTTTCGACTTCTATTTTATAACTTGTACTTTTAACATCCTAATTTTATAGTTGTACTTTTGACTTCTATTTTATGATTCGTATTTTTAACATTGCTACTTTTGGTAGCTGTACTTTCGACTTCTATTTTATGATTTATACTTTTAACATCGCTACTAAAATGACTTAAAGACGCCACTAATCAAGCAGAAATGCGAAATGATGAGAGCTGTTCAAGTTGTATGGCCCAAAATACCAAATCACTTGAATATAAAGAAAATTTATATTTTTAAAATAAAATAACACATAACAAATAGCAATAAATAGTTTTGGAATGTTACCAATAAACAAAGTATTAAGTTAGTACCATAATAATATTGAATTTCTCTATTTTGTTGGCTTATGATCAATAAAGTAAATTTGGAATCATCAAAATATACTAAATTAAAACCATATTTCCACAGTAGGCAAACTAAAACAAAATAGTCGAACATTACAAAATGGCAGAACTGAAGAATTAAATAAACAAACAAATTATTAAAAAGTAGACTATAAAAGTCTACTTTTATTAGTAATTCAATCTTTGAAGCATTTCAGCAAGCTTCCAACAATAGCAGTAATAAATATTATAAATATATATACATAAATAAATAAAAAGTAAATATTAAAAAGTATTTTACATAATAATAAAAAACATAATTGAAGCTCATTTATTGCTTGAATAAATTCAATTAGGAATTTTTTTAACATTTTCACTTACCAAAATTATGACAAATGTTTATCAACTTTGAAAAACAAACCATAACAATCTTTTATTTTAAAAAAAAGTTTATAGACCTCAGAGACGACTATAGACTAATAGCAATAGAGAAGCAATATTTATCAAAACATATAACTCTATTAAACATTATTTTGAATTTACAAAGCAACTGACAAAATTATAGTACATAAGGCAAATGAGAATCTGATAAAGTCGCAAAGCCAAAAGATAAAACTCTACATCAATGTAACTATAATGAAGAGTGCAAACTTACATTGCCACACTGCAATGTAAAGTTTCAATGTTTAATCCATCTTTAAGATCTAAATTTATAAGTAACAATCACACTACCAATATCTTGGTTAAAATTGAATGTATTCAATTTTAATCAATGAGGATACATACCTGAAAAAGTTGAATTTTTCCAAAACTCAAAATTAAATTTATTCATTTCATTATGATAACTTGTAAGAATTCTTACTATTTATAATAAATCATGTTAAAAAAGGCTATTGAAATCAAAAGAAAACTCTGTTTTATTGTAAAGAATAGTATTATTTAATACAATAAATAATCATGAAACTGCACTTGCAAAACAATAACAAAACCATGATGATCTACGGTTCTTTAAAAAGAAGACAAAATCTGGAATGTTTTCACACATTCTGTGGAACCACTGTTTACACCGATTACACTGCGCCATTTGTTTATTTTTGTTTTGATTTTCTATGGGATTCCAAGGCATCCTACAATTTCAAAACAGTTCAATTAAAAAGTTTTTTTCAAAGCATCTCTTGCAACTTGCTAACAATTGAGGGAACGAAGAAACTTTATTAACTTTAATGCAATGTAACATATGTGTCCTCATTTCTGATATAGAAAATGTTACATTGTCTGGTTTTGTTTTTGCACTTGCAACATGATATATTAAAGTAATAGCAAAGATACCACAATCCTCTCCATTTGATTGTTGTTGCACTGGTAATACGCAAAAAGTTAACTTGTCATATGTGCATTTCATGATGGCACATATCTGTTGTATTATAAAATTAGCAACTTTACCATGAAATAAACTGTCCATCAAGAAAACCTTACCAGGTTTACAACCATATGTTGAAACTGCTACCCAGTGATTATAACCATCATGCAAAACTTAAACAAAGGGTTTATTTATGTAGATACTGAAAGCAAGATTTTGCCCGAGTACAGTGTCTTGAAGGTCATTTACTTCTTTGAATTGGTCTTTTATCATGTTTTGAAGGATATTTATAACATTCATTGTTTAATTTATCTGAAAAGACGCTCTGACCAAGATTTATTTTACTTATGCAGTATCTTTGATCTGTATCTACATTTTCCTCATCACTAAAATTTATTTTTTATATTTTATATATTTATATATTTATTAAACACCCACTATACAAGTATACAAGGTAAATTAGAGTTTTATACATGATAATTATAAAAATCCTTGAATTATTATTATTATTATTTTATTATTATCTAGGAATATTTTTTTCAAGAATATCCTTGAAGATTGTTCTTTGTTCTTTTGAGTTCCAGCATTCAACTGCACATTTTAGGGTTTGAAGATCCGTTTCAGGAACTAAATTTTTTAAGCCAATAATTTTTATTATCGTGTTATCTGCAAATTCTTTTAAGTTTTTGTAGTCTATCAAATTATTATTTATAACTTCATTTCTACATTGCTTTTTTCCTCTGGTTTCAAGGTTACTTAAATTTTGGAAGCAGCCAATAATTTTTCCTTTTTTTCCCAAACACATTTATTTTGTGTACTCTTTTTTTTAGGCGCTGGTAGCTTATGATACTTAATGGAGCTTTTTGTTATAGGTATTTTTTATTTTTATTAGGTAGTAGGGGCAAGCAACTTTCTTTGGGTACATCACTTTTCACACATGTGATGAGATTGTTTAACTCTTTATATATTTTTTCAAGGAGATCACTATCATATTCAATTAAGAAACTCAGACTTCGTAAGTCATTCAAAAGACTTCTTAGGGATTCACCTGTTATAGACTTCCTTCCTGCATTTTTTACCTTTTGAGTATCAGCCTTTACCAACATTTCACCCACTTTATTTGTCTCAGTAATAGATGATTTATATTCATTGTAGAAGGTTTCATTGAAATAAGTAGATGTACTGAGTTTATCATTATATCTTTTTATCTTGGCTTTATCAAGATCAAAATCAATATCAACATTTAAATAAGGAGACATTCGGTATAAAAGAGAAACTGATTCCCAATTTAAAAATAATTTCGTTCTTTGTTGTCTCTATAATATCGTAATGAGAATTTTCCAGATCCTTCAACTTTAAGTGCTGTTATGTCTAAATTCTTAGCAAGGGATTTCTTTACTAGACAATGCTTCACCATTGGTCGAGGGCGATCAATCATCTAATCATCAACATCATCAGAATAATGCATGCATTTTGAGCTCATTAATCTATTGTTGTCAATATAGCTACAAAAATAAATAAATTGTTTCATTATAAAATATGTATTACAAAATTATTTAACGGCAACATAAATAAAAAATTATTATAAAACTAAAATTTGTCAGAAACAGATAATTTTATCATACCTCTCATACTTATCAGAAAGAAAACCGTCAACCACTATAGATAACATTCCACTGAGAGAACTATTTCTGTGATTCAAAAGATACTTATGTTTTAATTTGTTGTGTTGTCGCTCCACACCATTATTTTTATTGCAATTGACCAACAAATGAGTCTGACAATATGCTTTCACCCAACGCTAATAATAAAGAATAATTAGAGTAATTAATAGCTGCCTCAGATGTAGTTGCCTGTATTTTTTAGAGGTAAAATAAAAAAACAAAAATTATACAGTTTTCCATTTGCAGGTTTCACTCAGCTTTCAAACCCTCAGACAAAAGGACATATTCCCCGAATGTTTGTGGTTCATTAATATAAAGCTTTGCAAAGTGTAGTCGTTTGGTTTTGTTTACTTTGCTGATGTTTGATGGGCTTTTTCAATGGTACTCTACCATTGTATCCAGCTCTTCTTAAGGTTATTCGAATAGTTTCAGGATCCACTTTTAAATTGTAATCATTTTGCAGCATTCCAGCAAGTTTTGGAACACTTATTTTAGGTTTCTGGATGACTCTTCTCAGAATAGCTTGTCAATGCAATACTTGAATTTTATATGAACATCCTGTACATGGCTTATCAACAATTTTTTTGGTGATTTGGTATTTCTTGATAATGAACTGCATAGTTGAACGTGGTTTCTTTACTATATCTCCTATATTTCGCTGTGATTTTCGCTCCTTCCATAGTCTAACAACAAATGATCGAATTTCCTCTGCAACTTTCATTTTTAATAATTATTCTAACAAAAATTAAAAATATAAAAGATTTATATAAAGAAATAATAATACAAAAATCTTACTAAATCTAATTTATATTTAAAAAACGTAACTTTAATACTGATTACATAACAAATTGAGGTTGGAGTGCAGGGTGGATGAAAACTTTTTTGGCACAAAAAACAGACATTGTGTAGTTTAAAATGAAATATTTAATTTTCTATTTTTTATTTTGTAAAATCTTTTTTTACAATATTTCTTGAATGGTTAACTGATATCATTTAGTTGAAATTTTGCTTATATCTTTGTTCAATAAAAAGTCTGAAAAATGAACAGGACAGGTGGATGAAAACTTTTTTGACACAGTGTATGTATATATATATATATATATATACATATATACATATATATATATATATATATATATATATATATATATATATATATATATATATATATATATATATATATATATATATATATATATATATATATATATATATATATATATATATATATATATATATATATATATATATATATATATATATATATATATATATATATATATATATATATATATATATATATATATATATATATATATATATATATATATATATATATATATATATATATATATATATATATATATATATATATATATATATATATATATATATATATATATATATATATATATATATATATATATATACATATATTAGGTACGTGTGTAAAAATTTCAAACCATTTATTTATCTAAGTTTTATATATGGTTCGAAAGAGCTTTGAATTTGTAATAAAATGGTGAAAACTTTATGTAAAAAGAATAATTACAAAAAAAGTTATGCTCATTTAAGTACCATTATTTTTTATGAAGCATTGCTAATGAAAAATGCAACTTATGTATAATACTCGCGTTCGGCTAACGGCAGCTTTGTAATAGAATTATTGTTAATTTGCGCATGATTTTACATAGTGAAATGTGCAAAACGATTTAAAAACGTAATAAAAAAAGTTTCGAATTAAAATAACAAAATATTTTTAATGATTAAAACGTAATAGTAAAATCTATTGCAAAATTTTATAAAACATACACACAAAAAAAATCGCGTATTTTTGCGATATTCACAATAATTATATATATATATATATATATATATATATATATATATATATATATATATATATATATATATATATATATATATATATATATATATATATATTTATGGTTAAGGGTATATATATTTTTTTTATTAGAGCTAGATTTTCTAAAGCGTATAGGTGAAATTTAAATAATTAAAAGCTTTAGCGTTTTCGCCTCATTTTTATCGTTACGAATGAATTTCAATGAAAGATATATATATACAAAAAAGATATATATATACATGTATAACATCGGAAAAGGCGTGACATTTTAGTGGGGGCCGAAGTACAAAAAAACAATCATAAAACACCATTCAGTTCAACTAAAAACCTACACAAAAATAACCATCTAAACAATGGAGGGGGGGGGGGCATATCCACCACGGCTCTCCTTCATTTTTCCTTCCGTAGTCCATATATCTCTCTAACTTTATATAAATTCCAACGAACCACAAAAAATAAAAATAATTTTTTTACATACTTCTTTAACAAAAAATTTAGACTATAATAATTCTTTTCTTTTTTGCTTAGTAAAGTTTTTAACAGAATTGCAGCTTTGAAGAAATCTTAGTTTTTGAAGCAAACAAAACTGTGCCATAAAAGATAAATGAAATTATATTAGATATTTAGCACAATAACTGAAAAACCCATTACAAATTAGAGAAGATGAGAATGATTTCCTAACTTAAAAAAAATTCAAAATCACTTAACTCCTGATACACAACAAACAAAATTACCAAACAAAAAAATCGATAGAAGTAGACCCTTCAATACTTTTTAACCTGAAATATAATAGATTTGATTTTAAGTTATAATGAAAAGAAAGTTATATTGTGTTAGTGTAACTATCTGGTAATGGCAGATGCCATTTGTCTAGAGTGTACTGAATTATTGTAACTAAACACTAACATCTCTCAATCCATGCAAGCAAAAGTCTGTCTTTCTGGGTAGAAACAATGTATAGCCATCATTATGATTAACATTAATTGTCATGAGCCAGGCAATTTGCTTATGTCAAATAGTAAATGAGCTTTAGTTTCCCATAGCTCATTGCAGCCAGGTCAACCATGGTTGTTGGATATCGGTAACTAACCGACTACCTAAAATTACATTTCTATATACATATATGAATATACATCTATGTATACATAAAAACAAATTAAAATCTTTTCATTATCTTAAAAAAAGGGGAGGGTAGAAAATATGATATACATTAGGCACTGTAAAATTTATTATAAAAATAAAGATTAACCTACTATCTGTAAATAATATCTGTTAATGCAAGTTTATAAGACATACTATTATTTAAAATAACATATACCTTATTACACATTTCTGTTATGTTATCACCATATCACCACTTATTATGTATGCAGAAAGTTGATATTTGCTCACTTCATACTCAACACCATCATCATCTTCATTCTCTTTTGGTTTCCAATAAAAAAACTATATATACATCACTTTTCTTCTTTTTAATGCCAGTAATTCTGCCTTAATATACATCCTGACATTATCGAACCACATGTGGCAAATACTTCTTACCAATAGAAACTCCAATAAGAATTTCTTCAATATCTGAGGCCTCATTATTTTCTAGGTCAGGAAACATTTCTTTTATCTGATCAGGCATGCAATTTTTTAATATTTTTTCTACATTTCTACGTTCTTTGTTTTCTTTTTTCTGAATTTTATCTGCCATTCGTTTTATCAATTCTAACTTCAGGTCATTATGACATTGCATATTTGTAAACCGCTTTTTTCTGGCATTAGAACCGCTTTTTTCTGGCATTAGCCCATAATATCAACTTGTTTTGAATATCATTTGGCTTTTTGCATAGCAGAGCAGTTGTTTTATTTTTGCAAGCACAAAGTTTTGAAGAAAGAAAACAAAGAGTGGCATTTAGAGCTTTGTGCTTTGCAGCGCTAAACATACCCATAAGTTCTTCTGAATCAATGTTGTGAAGCCTAGCTGACGTAGTCTGTTCTTTAAGGTGATCATTAGAACTCATTTCGAATTGCCGCTTGTACTTCCTGTCAATGACGCTAATAACTGCATTAAGGCAGTCAGCTAATGCTTTACTCATTTCATCAGTTACTGGGCAAAAGCTGATTACTGAATCAAAACTAAATCTTCAATATCATTACCAAAGAAATAAGTTTTTCGTTTAAGTAGAGATGAAGGATTCTTGCTGCTCTCAATAAGAGTGTTCCGAACATCTTTTACTACCTGAATGCCAGATATGTAGTCAAGTCCCGTACCTGGTGCAATATAAAATTTTGTCACCCAAAGACCAGAAAGTAGCTTTTCAATTAAAGCTAAAACACACAACTCCTTACAAAACCTTTTGGATCACCTATGAATATCATAAAAAAGCTCATTTTGATGATTGCAAGAAGAATGTGAAATAAAAACATGCACTAATTAAAATATTTCATTTTAACTCGAAAATATATTAAAGTAAAAGAATGGTTTAGATTAGTTAGAGCACCTTTTGCATCCTTATAGCAAAGTTTGTTCAGTTGTACAACAATGTCTGATAGTCATAAGCTGTACCTCCAGGAAGTTGATCAATAGCTACAACCATACATACTGATTCCGTTGTCAAGTGCACAGCATATACATGAACACCCTCCTGGGTTGTTGCATCAAAACCAAGAGTCAGATCTTTTATTGTAAATGCTATCTCAGCAGCCTGTAAGTCTGAAAGCACACCAAGCTCACGCATCATTAGTTCTACAGTTGTACAATATGGAATTTGACTAAATCGGTAGCCATATATAAGTCTCCTAATATCTGTTGAGTAGCATTTTTCATTTTTGTTGTTTTGTGTTACTTGCTGAATTTCCTCCAACTCTTCTTGTAAATTCAGAATGTCATTTTGCAGTACAAGAATTGCAGAATTTTTTTCAGCAAGTTGTTGAATTAACATTGCCTTTTGATAAGAAAACTTTCTTTGCGTGGATGTCAACTGTTGTTTCAAACAAAAAATTTGGTTTTGAAGTTTTTTTAACTGTAAATTTGAAAACTTTTCTTTTAATTTTTTTCTAAGTTGAGAAATTATCTTTTTCTTACGAGTAATAACTTTATTTAGATATTTAAATCTGTATGTAAATCTTTGCCTTATCTCTTAAACCTTTAATATCTTCTTTATGCTTTCTCTTCGTAATTGCCATTTCGTTTGGTTTTTAAAGTAGGACAAGATAAAAGAGATAAGTGATCACTATTTGATACAGATGAAACACTGATTTGTTGAGAAGAAAATGAAGAACATGTAGCAAAGTCAATTGCAATTGATTGCGATGTTTGTGCCTCAGCAGATGTTGTTATTTAGTATGCAAAGAGCATGTTGCAGATGTCAACAAATGATTTCGAATTTCGTGAAAAATGGTTTACAAAGACTTTTAATGTTCTAACTAGTTGCTGAATCTGACTTATACAAATTTTGATGTTAAAATACTTACCGATTAGTTCTACAGTTACTTTATATGAATCATTGTTAGTTGCAAATATATGCAGTATATGTCCATTTCTACAGCTAATATTAAAATGAGCTGGTATTGGAGAATTAAAAGCTAAATAAGTTTTAGCTTTACCATAAAATAGATTTGTTTTTTTGTGAGGTCCCATGATGCACTAAATTAAATTCAACAATCATAATACTACTATTTAATTGGGTCGGCTATTAATCATAATTAAATAATTTAAAAAATCACCATTAATCTTTAAAAAAAATTTTTAAATATATGTATAATTTTTATATACCATATATAGCTTAAGGTATATGGTAATATATATATATATATATATATATATATATATATATATATATATATATATATATATATATATATATATATATATATATATATATAGCTTAACTATATGGTAAATTATAAGTATGGAAAAAGCTGAGAAAATGCTGTTATTGTTTTCAATGATTTTTATGCAGAATCATCATAAAATAGTGTTAAATAATTTTAATTTTAGCATTTTAAATTTTATTTTGCAGAATTTTGCCTTTAAACTAATTTTGGTGGGTGAAAAGAGTTAGCCATCAAGAAAAAAATTAATATATAACCACCTTAATTATACTTGTTAGTTTTTGTGTAAATCATTTAACAATTATAAAAAAAGAAAACACAAATATTCTTAGTAGTAAAAGGCTATTAAAAAAAAGTTTGTGTAACAGTTCTAATAAAATATATCATTATAATGAATAAAAAATCAAAAATACTGAATTCTTCTCTGTCAAAAACCGCCCCTCCCCTAACACTATGTAACGGAAGTGGAAATACATACCTCCACTGCGCAGAACAATAGGGTATGAGGTCATGAATATTTTTTGATGAAATTTGGCAGGCACATAGAAAATAGATCTATACAGTTGCCTGAAAAATTTTAAATATGTACCAACACGCCTTCAATATTAATGCCCTTCCGGAACAGAAACGAAATTTTAAAACCGAATGAAAATCACTGGTAACTGTAAAAAAAAACACAGAATTTATAACAAAAAGTAACAGTAACAATAAGCGAGGTTAGAATTATTTTGTTCTATCTCCACAAATCAAAAAATTTGAATTGGATAAATTTTTTTTCTTTTTATAGTTAAAATATTTATTTTTTACTACCAAATCAGTAAAAAATAAATTATTTCTTAATATACCTGACATTGCATTTTGTTCCACCTCCTTAATGCAGTTTATAAATTAAAATTATAATGTGCTATCTCCGTTTTATCTGTTTTATATTTGAAAGTCGTTAAAATCAAAATGGCAGCCGCGGTAGATTTTTGTTGTTGAAAAATTACAACAAAACGTTGAAGGTAAAATATGTATATATATATATATATATATATATATATATATATATATATATATATATATATATATATATATATATATATATATATATATATATATATATATATATATATATATATATATATATGTATGTATATTTTTTTTTTAAGAAACTGATCTGACTGTTCTTGGATGTCCTAATGGTGCACTTGTAATAGCATCAGCTAGTCGTCTGCCCCCACATGGAGGCCAAACTAGGAAACTAAAGTCAGCATCTAAAACTTGGATACAGAATGTGAGAAAGCGGTTAAGACAATCTGGTCGAGCTTATAAAAATAGAGAAGGAGAAAATGTTCCATGCAAGTCTGTAACCACAAGAAAAGACTGTTTAAATTCTTGTAAATTTAAATGTAGACAACATATCAGTGATGAAGAACGAGCACATATATTTTCTGATTTTTGGTCTATGGATGATACCCAAAAAAAGCATTTCTACAGTAGAACTACTGAACGACTCCAGAAGAAACGTCATCGAACCATCAATGAAAATTCGCGAAAAACATATTCATTTTATTACAGCTTTTTTGTTGGTGATTTGCAAACTCGAGTTTGTAAAGAATTTTACCTCACTACTTTAAATATAAGTAGTAGAAGAGTTTATTATCATCATGAAAACAAGAATGATGCTACTGGAAGCCCAGCCTTTTTAAAATGGGGGAAACACACCAAAAAGGTTGTTGATCAAAGATCAAAACAAAGTGTTAAAGATCATATCAATGAATTTCCACGTGTACCATCACACTACTGTCGTAAAAGAACAAAAAAAGAATATTTTGAAGCTTTTTTAAATCTTAATAAAATGTATGAACTTTACTCTACCTATTGCAAAGAAAAGAATATTGTCCCTGTTAAAAAGCATATGTATAGATTCATATTTGAGCATGACTTTAACATCGAATTTCAAAAGCCAAAAACTGATTTATGTGATACATGTTATGAATACTATAATGTAGTAAATCCAACTGAGGAGCAAACCCAAAAATTGTCCAAACATGTAATGTTGAAGAATGAAAATCGAGCAGAACGTGAAAAAGACCGCAAACTTAAGGATAAAAATGTAGCTGTAGTATGCATTGACCTTGAAAATGTAATAAGTTTACCAAAATCAAACATAGGAGCATTTTTTTACAAACGTAAACTCTGAGCTTATAATTTAACTGGGCATTGCTCCCTAAATAAAAAAGGTTTTTGTATGCTTTGGCATGAAGGCATTTCAGGTCGTGCAGGAAATGACCTTGCAAGTAGTGTAACATGCTTGCTAGAGAAGATAATTGCTGACCACCCAGATGTTAATAAACTCATACTATGGTTTGATTCCTGCGTGCCTCAAAATAGAAATAGTCACATGTCCATTGCCTTACGTGAGTTTTTGATACGTTACCCAAAAATCAGGGTAATAGAGCAAAACCTCTGTGAATCAGGGCATTCTAGTATACAAGAGGTTGACAATATACATAGTCAAATTGATAGAGCACTAGCTCCTCTTGAAATATTTAGTCCACTTGGTTTAATCAGAGCAATTGCTAATATTCAAAAGAGAAATCCTTTTTCTGTCTACCAAATGAAAAGATTGGATTTGAAGCATTTTTCAGCTATTGCAGACTATTTTAATTATAATCTTGTTCCCTATACCCAAATAAAGCATCTGGTTTACAGGGCAGAATTTTCAGATCATATATACTACAGAAAGCCATTTACTGATGTTTGTTCAGAAGTACGAATTAAGTGTCTTCCTAACAATCCACGATCTTCATTAGCTGTGGCAAGACCTCTTGCAGTTGTACCAATGGCTTCTGTCTTAAACCAGTGTGCTCAAATTTCTAATGATAAAGCTAAGGACCTTCAAAGTATGTTCAAGTATATGCCTGCTGTAGACATAACATTTTATAATAGTAATTTAAAATAATTTATTTTAATGTCAAAATATTTATGTTTTATGTTTATGTTATGGTGTTAAATGGGCTTCTTATTGAAATTGTTGTTTTTAATGAATTAACCAGATGTGCTTACCTTGCTGAATATAATCTTTGAAATTCATTTCACTGTGAAATGTATTTTGGATAATATGTTCTTGGAGCTTATTTCAACCAAAGTTTTATTTTTTTGTAAAAATCTTGGTACATACTTTAGATAATTAAACTTTATAAATATTGCATTTATAAAGTTTTTTTACTAGTTAAAGTAAGATTTTATTCCAATAAAACAGAGGTATGCCAAACAGTTCTTTACCTTGCTACAATATATACAATATATATACAAAATACTAATTTGTATTATATTTTTATATAAAAAATGGAGATAGAACAAAATAATATTGTATTTTATAAAATAAGTGTGTATTATATTGTTCTCTCCAAATCAGGGTGTGGTAATTCAGATACTTACACATTATATCTTTTGAAGTATTTACTTTTAAACTGGTAGCAAGTATGGGAAATTAATATGAATCTAATTTGTTTACGTCTTTTATGTTTAAGTGGTCACAGGTCCTTTTAAAACTTTGAATTTGATTTTCTCAGTTCGGAAAAACATGGAGTTAGAACAAAATAATTCTAACCTCGCGAATAGCAGAAACAGTTTTATAAAGTGTAACAGTAACACTAAAAGAGGTGGAAATGGTACCTCCACTGGGTCGAAAAATACGGTATTTGGTCATGAATATTTTTTAATGAAATTTGGCATGCACATAGGAAATAGATCTATACAGTTGACTGGAAAATTTCAAATATGTATCAATATGCCTACAATATCAATGCAGTGCCAGAACAGGAACGAAATTTTAAATAGCAATAAAAAAACTGAAAAATTTATTACACGTAAAAAAAAAACCATAATTTATTCAAGATAAAACATTCTACTTTTCTAATAAAGTCTAAGCTGATATAAAATTCTAAAAAAAAAAGACAAATAAATACATCTTTACCACACCGACTTCGAGCTCGCTGTAAAAAAAAAGGTCACAGTTTTTGTCTTTGAAATCTGTGCCGTAAAAAGCCAGATACGCACGTACCTATATAAATATATTTATATATATATATGTATATATATATATATATATATATATATATATATATATATATATATATATATATATATATATATATATATATATATATATATATATATTTATATATATATATATATATTTATATATATATACCACATCTATCTTCCCACACTAAGAAAAATAATACGCAATCCATATCTTATTTACACAAAAAATTTTCATTATAAATCTGCTTTTTTTGTTTTTATATATACTTATAATAAAAATTCCTAATTTATTCACATTAAAAAAGTTTATGTAGCAACTTAATGCGACTCGTTATAATAATAACTCGTTATAATAACAACTGAGGTAAAATGATCTATAATTACGGCAACCGTTCCGATTTTGAAAACGAGGCGTACTTTTGACTTCTACTTTATATTGCTAACCCAGAATTTCTGTCTTTGCTACACAAATGTTTTTTTGCTGATGACTTTTAGCCACGACCGATATTAAGTCTATTTAGATGCAATTACTAAGACCTCCTAGTTTTAGTAATTGCATCTAAATAGACTTAATATATAATAAATTATCGGGGGTATGTATAGAGTTGTTTTAAAATATGACAAACTGACTTTTGCTACAGTTGCTACAGTCGATATGCCATTTTATTTAACTCCCATATCAATTTAAGTTGATAAGCTCCGAAATTTTAAAATAAAGAAAGGAGTTTTTACTCGTTTATTTATTTTAAAATAGCATGTGAAGAAACTAAATCATGGAAAAAATATTAAACAATTTTGCATTTTTAAATCACAAATATTTTTCATAAGAATGAATTGTTTTCAGCAACAAGTCATTTTTTTCAATTTTTTCAGCAAATTCTAAGCTGCTATATATTCTTAAATTAAATTTAACTAACAAAATAGCTGCCAAAGTTTTCATTGTAAGTTGGGATTTCCCTTCCGTCCAAATATCGTTGCAATCAAAACAATCGCTCTACGTAAGCGTTTGTATATGGCAAACATAAAGCGGCTTCCACCAATTTTAACAAATTGTTATAAGGAACGTGATTATTTTCGAAATAAGAAAATATTTCAACCCATCGCTTGTCACATTCAACAGACTGTGAGTTCCAAGAAGAAAACTTTTCTTTTGTACAATATAAATTAGTTCTCCGAATTTCGTCAAACAATTCATTGTCATCGAATGTGATTTCTATTGATTTTTTCAAAAAAGTTATAGTTTCAATAATTTCAATTCATTCATCTTTACAGTTAAGTAAAGACCATTTAAAAACTTTAAACTGATTAAAAAAACGCGTCCACTCATCTATATACTCTAGACAGACACTGTAAAAAATGTCTACTTCTTTCAGAAATTGATTTTTCAAATGATGACTACTTTCTTCGGTAACTTGCAAATGCTGTCTTACCATGAAAGGTAAAAATACTAAGGCAACTTTAGCAGCAGAAATATCATCTTTATCAATTTTTTTTAACGTGTTATAAAAAACGTTGGCTTGACTGTGAACAAAAAACAATACTATTTCACTCATTTCGTTATTGAAAAAGTCAAACAAAAGATTCGGACAATTTTCTAAACTAAAAAGTATGATCTTAGTAGCTGATATAGCTTAAGCACTCTTTTGATAGCTGGAAGTAAGGCCAACCAACGAACTTTTGAAAAATCCTAGCAATTTTTGATATTCCACACTGGCCTTATGGCAGAAGTTTTCTAAACTAGAAACTCGAACAGTAAAACGGTAAAAAAATAAATAAATTTGAGGAATAATTATCTCCACATCAATAGATAAACAACCAGATGCAGTGTTCATTGCATTTGATAAAATATGAGCATTGCAACCGATACCAATGATTTCACGGTTTACTTAACGATTAACTTTTTATGAATATTGTTATTACCGTTTCGTTTTAAACCTCCGAAATTGGAATTTGGTGTTGTCTCCAGAAATAGCCAAAACTTTCGAAGAAATATTTTTAGCTCTAATGCATTTAAAGATATCTTCTGATAAAATATCTGATGTTTCTCCATTTACACAATCCATGTTAATCAGCTGAATTTGCACTCCCTCTTTAACATCAAAATAACGAGCCAAAATTGGATACATTTAAACTTCCTTGTGGTTTGATGCATCACAAAAAATTGACACATATGATGCTTTTAATAAAGCTTTTTCTGAGTTAGTTTCACAATATTTTTGGAACAGGTTTACAATTATTACATTTAGTACAAATGAGCTAGCGACGAGCGAGCGATTAGCTTTAAAGCAATTTTCAAGCGATTTTTTTTTCTTATTTAATTTTTTCCTAATGTCTTTAACATCTTTAAAAATTCGATTTTTAGTGTTGAGTCTATTATAATTATGAGAATAATTGAACTTTAAACATTACGATTTTGTTGCAATATGTCGCTAGCGACATATCGTAGCTTTGTAGCTAGCTACAAAATATCAACAAATCTATTCCTGGATGATAGCTACATATCAAAATATTTTAGACAGCAATTTTATTACTATATGACGCTAGTTACAATAGCCAGCGGGTTTTTAGCTTATTAAGCTAGCTGTCCTTGTAGCCAAATTGCTGTCTTTATCTTAACAAATATCGATAGCTTTTCGCTGACTTAAATTAGATAGCTACCTCGTGGCCAAATCGCTATCTTTATCGTTACAATTATAGCAAGCTATTTGCTAGCCGAATTCCCAGCGGGTTCTTTACATGATACAACCTATTTATCGTACATCTAACCTTACCACTGAGGTAGTTCACATAATTAAACTGGACAAAAGCCTAAAGTAAATCAATTTTTAATTCCAATAAAAGTTAAACGATGCAGTTATAATGAATGACGTAAATATTACTACGCTGATATAAAAATTACATCATTTGGCACGTCTTCATAATGATTTTCTTATAAGATTCTTAATCATTAAAAGTTGTTTAGCGATTTCCTCTTATTCTTCGCAATTTATCACCGCATTCAACATGACTGCCGAAGCGACTATTTTCGTCTGACGTCAGGGCGACTTAATCAACTGCAGTAACTTTTTTTGTAACATTTTATACGTAACGGGTTTTTTAATAAAATATTGAATTTAAAAAACATATCAAAGAAACATTTTGAGTGGGAAAATCAAAAAGTCAAGGTTTATGTCACCAGTAATATATAGATTTTTTTAAATTTGTTTTTATTAATTTTTATACAGTTCTTTTAATAAAAATTTTTTAATGGTTAATTTTTTCCACTTTTTACCTTTAAAAATTATATGCTTCTGCAGTTATTCTTAATAGTTTCAATGAAAAGAATTTTAAAGTTAGCATTTGATAAACATAGTAAGTTTTTTTTTACTTTATAAGCATATTTATCTAAGTCATTGAATTTAAATTAAGAGAACCTTCTGAATCATGCCAAGTTTTTGAAAGAGATATGACGTCGAACGCGTAATTAAAAATACTAAAAAATTCATTCAATTTTTTGAATATTTTGCTGCATGCTTCTAATGTTTACACCAAAAATAGAAAAGGAATTATGATCTTTTGTTGGTTTGAAGTCAAAAGAACTAAAAAAATGTGGTGTTTCAATTAAGTTCATTTGAGATTTAAAATATTAAAGTTTTCGTCAAATAAGTTAATAATATCCTGAAAAGAGTCAAAGTTTATATTTTAAAATCCTAAATAAATACTGTCATTCCAATTTTTAAAAACAGATAAATATGATTATAGTTGTAAGTTTAAATTCAATCTAATCCAGACTTTGGTTTTTGAGTGTCACCAGGATTTTTTAAATTAAATACATATGCAACGAGATTATTATAAACCACTTTTGCAAAGTAGCTTTTGCTTTAGCAAATTAGAATTAGCAAAGGTTAAATAGAAATAAAAAAATAAAAAGAATTAGATTCTACTTTTTCATTTAAACCCTTATTAATACAGATGTTGCTAGCTTTGAGGTAGAAAACTTTATCCATGATTAACTTTTTGTCCTGAACGTCATTCAATCTAAGCACAATTGTTCGCTCTCGCTCGCCGTTAGCAAACTTTATATTTTACCCTTCCCCGCTGCGAAAAATACTATTTAGGCCTCCACCACAAAGAGAAAAAAATAATTATTATTTAAATATATATATTGAAAAAACTGCACAACTGAAAACAAATTAAAGTATATCTAAAATTGTAAATCTTTCTTCTTGGATTTTAAATTGGCAAAATCTTTAATCACCTCTTTGAATGCCATAGTTTAGGCTGTTTTTGCTTTGATTCCTAATATAGAGAGATTATGCGAACATTCTTTATCTGTAGAATTGCGTAAATAATTTTTTACTGTATTCAATTTTGAAAACGATCTTTCTGCCGTAGCCACAATGACAGGTAGCGTCATAAACAACACCAGTGCGGAGATGACTTCTGCAAAACATACAGATTAGATATGTAGCATATTTAATCAATAATATTTATCACGATAAAATATCAATAATATAATATCACAAATTCTTTCATGCTTGTAGTTTTAACAATTTTCTCTCTAAGCATAGCAGATACCATTACATTTTGTAATGGAAATTCTGTTGCAAGGCAAAAAAAAAAAATTGATTTACTCGAAAAACTAATCAGCTGTAAACAAAACTACATCACAAATAAAAAACTAATCAGATGCAAACAAAGCTATATCACAAATAAAAAACTAGTTATATAGGCATCATTATACATTTAAAAAAATTCATTAGAACTGATTAATAAGTTTTTGAGAAAACATAACTTAAAATGGTCCAAATTTCAACCGATCATGGTTATATATAACTTGTAATTTAAACGGTGCCAACACTAAAAAGATAACTAAAGCACATCATTTTTACCAATAAAACAACCAACTAACCAGGCAAAATCATGTTACATCAGACTTACAAACGCCACCCAAAAAAGTTTATAAATGCGCAATTAAAATAAAATGAGTATGTTCGATAAAATCTCGAACACTCATTTTATTGCTAACTGCCAGCAACAAGATTAGCAACCTAGAGATAAAGTTGCAGACATTGGAGAAGTTTTACGGCAAAAAAATTGGAACCAAATGATCTTTTGTCATTTCTTAGACTTCCCCCATGACAATTAAGAAAATTTAAGAATATATTAACACATTATTCAGATAGAAAATTATTACCTACTATTATAACGTGCGGCTGTGGCGCAGCAGTTAGAGCGCTTGCTTTAAAAGCAGGAGATCCAGGTTCGAAACGAGCTTAGTACTATTTTCGCGTCACGGTAAGGAAGAAGGCGTGATCTTCTTGGTTAAATGCACTTCCGCAGTGCTCTGTGACAAGACCGTGAGGTCTTCTTGGGGCACCTAAATAACAAAAAAAAACATAATAAAACTTGTCATTAATAAACCATGGACGAAACCATCAACAGTACTCAGTGAGCACAAGACGTGTTTTGGACGTATTAAAACGTTTTTTAAACAACTAAAAAATGTTTTTTGTCTACTGGATTGGATATTAATGAAATGGGTTAAGGCTGTTGGACACATCTTACATTATAATCACTTCAAATCACCATGACACACCCTATCTTTTTACTCTAGGTTTTGTTTCAAACCTAATAAAAAACCTTAAACAAGGATCACCAGAACCCAATTAGATATGCCCAAAAATGCCCATCGTCTTGAAACTTCCGTAACATAATTCTTTTGTTAAACCAGTGTCTGTCTTATTCATTTACGTTTTATTAATGAAAACTTGCCAAAATTACGTCTATCGCCAAAGTACCAAACTTAAGAAAAAAATTGGGCTTTTTTTCAGGTAAAAGCAACATGGACGTAATCATATTTGTCATAAATACAATAAAAAATTTTAATCACGATAATCTGTGATTTTGCTAAAGCCTTTGACGTAGTTGGTAGTTGATGATGAGATTCTTCTTAATAAATTGACAATGTACCTTCCCAAAAAGTTTACTTCCCAACTTTCATCATACCTGTAAGATAGACATTGGGAAGTTGAACTTATAGCCGTGGCGAAATGATTAAAGTTCTAGTTCAGAACCCAGAGGCTAGGGGTTTGACGGCGGTTCTAGCCCAGAGGCGACATTGGTAAGCAAGGAGGCGTGAACTTTCCAGCTAAATGCTTCTTCATCTTCCGTAGTGCTCTATGATAAGACTGTTAAAACTTCTGGGAGCACCTTAATAACCACAAAAGAAAGTTAATTTAGTAAGAAGAAGCTCACGATCAACTATTTAGTGAGCTTGGTTTCTAAAAATGTATTCAAGAGCGTAGTCTGCAAATTAACAGAGAATTTTATTCAGAATTGAACTTTATAAATTAATAAAGCTAACTTTTATAAAGTTCTAAAGTATATAAAGTTTTAAATATAATGTATTGCCATCCTAATATTTATCATATGTCATAATTCCCATATGTTATAAAATAAATTCATTAATTAATTATATTTGACCAAATAATGAGTTAATAGAAACTGAGTCCTTACCAAAAGGAGAGTATGACACACAAGATAATATTTAATAATATTTGCATTTTACAATGTCTAAATTTTTAAATAAATTAATTAATTTTTTTATCAGAAAATTTAAATTGAGCAAAACTCATAATACGTGTAGAAATTACAACAAAAATTTTATCTAATGTGGATATTCTTTTCTTTTATTCTTCTTCTTTTTTTTTACAGAACTTAAATTTCCAAGGGTTCATCTAAACAACGCAGCTCATTAGCTGATAGCATAAGCATAAGGTTTTTACGCATGGTTAAGTATTGTGCAATGCATATATACCGAATAGAGAAACAAAAAGTTGTTAAAGAAAAAGGAATATTTTTATGTGAAAGGCCTTAAAAATGGATTTAAAATCTTTTGAAGCCTTTAAAGGTAATTCAATAATAAAGGCATCGTCATCATTTCAAAACCGCAATGCTGTTAGTTCTCAAGGATTTTCATCTTGTAAACCAAACATATATAATTTTGATGCTCTTTGGAAAGGTTCAGTTAGCAACCTTATGTCTTCTGAAAATATTACTGAAGATCTTATTAAAGAGAGTATAAAAGAATTAGAAAATGCAATGCAAGAATCAAGAAGAATGTTAATTGATCGAGACGAAGAAATAGCTAAATTGCGTTTGTATATAAAAAATAATGATATAAATGAAGATGATAATTACGAAAAGTTAGCCGACGAATTAAAAAAGTCCCAAGAAACTGTTGCGTTGTTAGAGTGCCAAATAAAAGAGTTAGAACAAAAGAACAAAACTTCAATCACCAATATAAAAACGTCTATTACACAGGAACAAAAACTTAAAAACCTTAAAAATAACATTTTTGAATGTACATGTGGTTGTGGTTTTGAATGTAAAGCATTAATTGATTTATTTGAAGCTAAGCAAACTTTACAGAAAACAAAAGAAAAGTATGATATTTTAAAACGCAAGGTTAGAGAATTTCGTAAACAAGCTGAAATCAATCACAAAAATGCATTACGTTTATCAGCCCCTCCAGAGGAAAAGACTGGTTGTTTTATCCAATAATAATTTAAAGAAAATTTTTTTTTAGCAATATATTCTATTTAATTAGATATAATATTTTTAATCCACCCAATAAAATCTACACAAAAAAAAAAAAAAAATATAAACAAAGTCAATTTTTTTAAAATATATTATTTGCAATGTTGCTCTTGTTCCTTTTTATTTTAATAGTTTTAAACACTAACCTTCTTAAACACTATATTATAATTGTAACGTTTTGTAACCCTTCTACTATATATATATATATATATATATATATATATATATATATATATATATATATATATATATATATATATATATATATATATATATATATATATATATATATATATATATATATATAAATATATATATATATATATATAAATATATATAAATTATGTTAGTGTATTCTACAAATAGAGTGCTCAATGTTCTTAAAGAACAGAGCAATAATAAATTAGTAAAAACACTTATCTAATTTTTTCTTTCTTCTACACAGTGTTTCTCCATCAGTGGGGTCATCAGGAAGAATGTCTAAACATTAAAAATTTTTCAAACTATAGAAAAAATTATTTCGCAGGATGTTGGGAATTGTTATAATTAATTATTTAATAAATTAATTATAACAATTCCCAACTTCCTGTGAAATAATTTTTTCTATAATTGAAAAATTTTTTAATGTTTAGACATTCTTCTTGATGAACCTACTGATGGAGAAACACTGTGTAGAAGAAAGAAAAAATTAGATAAGTGTTTTTACTAATTTATATATATATATATATATATATATATATATATATATATATATATATATATATATATATATATATATATATATATATATATATATATATATATATATATATATATATATATATATATATATATATAAAATATTATTAGATGAACTTTAGTTTGAAACTAATGAAAAAATCATTTGCTTCATTTACATATTGAAACAATCACACCGCATCACCTTTTATTACATCTAATGTATTTGTTAAACTTTTTTTTTCCAATCGTAAATCAAACTGGGTCTCAAATAAACTAGAATTTTCAAAAGGTTGCAAAAATAAAAATGATTTTTAATAAAAATCAATAATTTAAATTTTATATAAAAAAGCTAGATCTTCGAATGTCGAAACTGTCATTTTTTATGACATTCATTAGCAACATCTTTTTGTTACTATCGTTTTAAAACATTGATTGTAAAATAAATACTGAAAATTTCACTAAAGAACCCAAAGTGTAATAGCATATTTATGTGAGCATTTGCTCACTTTTTTTGCTTATCTTAATCGATACAGCTTTTTTCGAAAAAGAAGAAGAAAACGAAAAATAATAAATGAAAAGATTGCTGCACCATCCCAAACCCTCCGTCAATGTAGCAGCACTCCACTGCGAGTCAGACTATTTGTCAGTTGATGTATGTACTGAAGCCCCCGACTACAAGATATTTCAGGATAACGTCATACTGTTACATAACAATATATAAACTTGGTATCTGAAAGAAGAGAGAATCTTTTTAAATGTAAAAAATATAAAATGAATATAGTTGATTGAAAATTATAATTAAACAATTGAAAAAACAAACAAACAATTTAATAATGTACAAACAAAACAAAAATCTGATTATAAGTAACTTGTTGCTCTCACGTTTAGGACAGGGGGACAAATATTTTAGGGCTTTTTTGTTTCCAGACTCCAATCATCGCTATTTTTTGCAAAGTATTCTTATTTGACAACATGCAGCAATTTTACTTGCATGCTCTGTTCTTGAATGAACATGCCGAACAAACGTTGTGTTTACAGTTGCAAGAATAACTACGATTCACAAACTTGACAAACTAACTGACAATGGTTATAAAAAAATTCTTTTTTTATAACCATTGTCAGTTAAATTAGATGCTCTCGCATCTGCTTTTTCTATTTGAAGGATAGTGTGTGCGTGTGTTTGTGTGTGTGTGTGTGTGTGTGTGTGTGTGTGTGTGTGTGTGTGTGTGTGTGTGTGTGTGTGTGTGTGTGTGTGTGTGTGTGTGTGTGTGTGTGGAGAGAGATGCGGGTACAGAGACCCGTATTTTGTTTGTTTTTATTAAATAAAAACCCTAAACATTGGTATGTGTTTGTGAATCGTAGTTATTCTTGCAACTGTAAACACAACGTTTGTTCGGCATGTTCATTCAAGAACAGAGCATGCAAGTAAAATTGCTGCATGTTGTGTGACGTCCATAATAAGCAAGCACAGCAGCGTAATTTTTTAGGCTTACATAAAAACAATAGCAAAGTAAACTCATTTAACTTGTTACAATAAGTTTAACTACTATATATATATATATATATATATATATATATATATATATATATATATATATATATATATATATATATATATATATACTCATTTAACTTGTTACAATAAGTTTAACTACTATATATATATATATATGTATATATATATATATATATATATATATATATATATATATATATATATATATAAATATAGAGTCAAAAAAAGTTTTCTTTTAAATTGTATCACGTTCATCGATAGTTATGACTTTTTATGCTTTTAGATTCAATATCCAAAAATATTTTCTGAATTAGTAAAATGTTATGATCTTATTAAGATTATTAGTTGTCTTTTTGTATTTGATATTCTCAAAAATATTATAACAAGTTACATTTAAAAACTCAAAACTAATTAAATAAGCAAGTCACTGCTGTTGAGATTTTTTTTATATTAGTGTTTAAAGTCACAGCATGGTTTCTAATTTCCTAAGGAAAAGAAACAATAACATAGCAACTAATACTTTTTTTAACTTTAGTTTATAATTTTTCTGATTATAAATAATCTGGATTTCAGTACATTTTCTAAACCAGTTGAAGATAATTTTCAATTTCATTTCAACTTCGATGAGCTTTCAGATGAAAATAAAGAAACTTTAATTATTTTTAAGAAATAGCTGTTTTTTAATTGTACTGCTTGAAACCAGGGGCGGATCCAACATTTTTTGGTCTTTGAGACTGAGGGGGTTTAAACTTTATATGGTCATAATTTTTTTTTTTTTTTACAATTTTATTTAGGTGCCCCAAGAAGTTCTTACGGTCTTATCATTATCTTAAACTTGTCCAGAGGTGGGTTTGAACCAGGAATCCTTTGTTTCTAAGGCAAGTGCGCGATCACTGCGCCATGGCTGCTATATATGTATAACTCTATTTAATCAAAAAAAATAACTTTAAAATTTTAGAATAAATCAGTTGCTTGCTAAGCTTGTTAAAATCTAGTATTTTGCAATTGATTCAAACACAAAGTTATTTTTTATAAATTTTTGAAATTTAATTTTTAAAAAATGTTACTGATTATTAATAAAGTAAAACAAATACGATGGTTGAAAACATCGCAAAGGCATCTTTAGAAGGAGCGATTCTAGGAATCAAATGAGAAGGAGGGGGGGGGGGGAGGGAAGGGGAAAGCAAAGCCTTCAAAACTGCCGAATGTTTTCTAAAAAAAAGGTGTGAAATGTCTGACTACCCGGCTATATATCTCGAAAAACTGACTATAATTTAAAAATTGTCTTCTTTGGGTGGGGTCAACCTTATCTACTTCTCCCCCACTCCCCACACTCCACTCACACAGAATCGCTAATGATTTTTAGAATGAAAAAGTTTGATAGAACCAAAAAGGTAAAAATACATACATAAAACTTAGAAAATATTGTTTTAAAAGCATCAACGCTGTTTCTGGGGTTTTTATTATGTGGGATTTGTATCGCATCAGATATTTTCTTTAAGACTAACTTGGCAATAACTATTTTTATTTAAAGCAGGTCAAGTTATATTAAGTATTTCAAGTCTATAAGTTTACTGGCTGCAAGGATTTAACCGATTATTGGATTACGGTTTTTGGGGTACACATGTCAAAAAAATCAAAAGTTCTGTTGACGACAACAACAAAACTATTTCTAAAGAAGTAATCAGACCGGAAAAAAAACTAATTTATAGCAACTCTACACATGAATCACTAACTTGAAAAAGAGGACAAATAATATGGTTGTATCTCTATTTTGTAACGTTGAGAGAATTTAACTTTCGGTTTTTAACGTTTAAATGTTTTGCAGCTGTTGTTATCAATTTTATCAATATAAACATATTGATAAAATACATGTTTTTTATATTATTTAAGTTTTATAATTAACCTTATATTATTATTTTTATTATTTTTAAAATTGTTTGTTTACAAATTCCAACTTTATTAAATAAGGTTGAAACTAATAAATATTATTATATTTATATTAGGGTTCATTATCGAAATTGCAAATTTCGAAAATTTTCGATTAAAACGGTACCGAAATACTTTTTTTTTTTCGAAATCTATATAAACTTATGAAAGTAATCGAACTAGCCAAATTAATTTCGGAAATAAAAAAGGAATTTCGAAATGTTAAATAAATTTCGAAATAAAAAATTGAACTTCGAAAAGAGAAATTAATTTCGAAATAAAAAACAGAATTTCGAAAAGTGAAATTAACTTCGAAAAAAAAAAGTGTATTTCGAAAACTGAAATTAATTTCGAAAGAAAAATTAGAATTTCGAAATGTGAAATTAACTTGGAAAAAAAAAAGTGGATTTCGAAAAGTGAAACTAATTTCGAAAGAAAAAAAAGAATTTCGAAATGTGAAATTAACTTCGAAAAAAACAAAACAATATTTGATAACCTAAATTAATTTCGAAAACAAAATTAGATTTTGAAAAGTTTATTTAATTTAAGGAAGAAAAAAAAAAGAATTTTGGAAAGTTAAATTTATTCCAAAAAGTAATTTTAACACGTATTTTATTTGCATAATAATATTAAAATAACCGGGCGCCTAAATAATTTACCACGGGGTGTTTCAGCAGGTAGACCTTTTATTATATATATATATATATATATATATATATATATATATATATATATATATATATATATATATATATATATATATATATATATATATATATATATATATATATATATATATATATATAAATATATGTATATATATATAAATATATGTATATAAATATATATATATATATAAATATATATATATATATATAAATATATATATATATAAATATATATATATATATATATATATATATATATATATATATATATATATATATATATATATATATATATATATATATATATATATATATATACGTATATACATATATATATATACATATATGTATATATCCAGAGCCGGAACCAGCTTTTTTTGGTCTTTGAGATAGCTAACTTCCAAACATGAAGCAAACGCCAAACATTTAAATGTTTACTAGATATACATTCATTGACAAATTTTAAGTTTCATAGTATTATCTTTCAGCGTTTAAAAATAATAACTATATAAACTTTACAATCCCCTCAAATTGAGGGGGGTTCTGACTTTATATGGTCATAATTTTTGAAAGCTAAAATATTTTACTATAAAATTTAAAATTTATTGATTAATATAAGTCTAGTTAATAATGGTACAAAAAATATTTCATCAATTTGTTGCTCTCACGTTTGGGCAGGGGGGGCACACAAGTTTTAGTTTCCAGCCTCCAATCATCGCATGTTTTTTGCAAAATATCCTTATTTGACATAAGTATAAATATATAAATGTTTTGAGCTTGCTCCATGTCTGGAAGTTAGCTATCTCAAAGACCAAAAAAAGCTGGTTCCGGCTCTGATATATATATATATATATATATATATATATATATATATATATATATATATATATATATATATATATATATATATATATATATATATATACATATATATATATATATATATATATATATATATATATATATATATATATATATATATATATATATATATATAGAGAGAGAGAGAGAGAGAGAGAGAGAGAGAGAGAGAGAGAGAGAGAGAGAAAGAGAGAAAGATATATATATATATATATATATATATAGATACATATATATATGTATACATATATATATATGTTATATATAGAGATATATGTATATATAGCAAAATAATACCATTTTGGTAAATTTAATTTGGTGCCAGTATGCTTAGTATGTAATGAATCTGTTTTAGTGTGCAAAGAATATAATTTGAAGAGGCACCATGATTCCAAAAATCTAAAAACCTTAACCAGTTTCTTAACGAATTAGGGTAAAAAACAAAAAAACAAATTTATAATTAGTTCGTTGGACAACAAGATTTGTTAAAAAGAGGCACTATCTTAACAGTAAATGCTACTGTTGCAAGCTATGAAATTAGTCTCTTTAGTTACAAATTCCAAACAATTCAGTGACCGGGAAAGATTACTTAAATTGAAAATTGTTCACACCCCTTCCCTCCTCAATGCATTTTTTGTGCATTTAGTTGGAAAAATTTACCTTTTTAAATAAGCCGGCAAATGTAGACCTTTTAGACCAGTCAGTCCTCGAATTTCAAAAAACAAGGACCTTTTTACTAAGCAAAAATTTTAATTGCACCCCACCACATGACACCTACTAGCACCTGGCCTGGTGGCAGCTCAATGATTGAATGATGTTTTTTCCAGACAGGAAAAGAAAATAAAGACTGCAAAGAAAACAACCTCAATTAGGCTGTTTGTAAAAATCATCATCAGATAAACAAAAAAGAATACAAGTGTTTTAAGTTACTAAGAAATATAAGTGAAAACAAGTTTCAGTTCAATTCGAACTCTTTTAACATTATTTGATAAAGAAATGTTTTTCATTATTTGTTTTCTTTAATAAAAACTAACTGCTTCAATAAGCTCGGCGCCAGCCGGTTCCGTAGCTCCGTATCTATTAAACCGGTTGAACTAAATAAACATTCTGATGGTACCGATGTCGCTGGAACTGAAAATATTACCCGTGCAATTTGTGTCAAAACCGGGAACAATTTTTGATTAGCTTGGAAAAATTCGATGGCACTATTTTCGTAGCTCTGAAAGTATTGCAGACTGTAATCGTTTATTTCTTTTTCCAGTTTATCATTGTTTTCAATTAAATGACAACATGATTTATCTGTTACAAGTTCAATTAAGTTGATTGGCTTTCGTCTTTGGTTGTTAACGAAAGTAGTAGTATTTGCAAACGGTGGCGTTGACGATTGCTGAAATGTTTTTATGGTATTGTCAGTTGAGCTGTTTGATGAGTTTAAAGTGTTATTTAAACAATTTGTTTCAATTGTTATATCGATTTCTTCGGATTCTTTTAGATGCATTTCATAAAATGTTTTTATAAACATTTTTGCCTTTGTAATGCATTCATATCTATCGATATCATTTTTGATAAACTCAAATTTACGAAATTTGAAATCAATAAAAGTAGCTGCTAAGAAAAAATCATTAGCAAAAATGTATTTAAAACGTCCATTTAGAGACCTTAATAATTCCTTTTGAAAAGTCTTAACTAGTTTTGTAAAAATGGGTTGCGATTCAAGTATTCCATTTAGTAGAGAATACAATGTTGGAAACAGAAATGTAACTGTAACATATTTCTTTCCGCTAAAAAGTTTTGTTAGCTCTTTAATTGGGTGAAACAAATCACATAAATCCTCCAGCACCTTAAATTCATTAGCAGTGGGAAGATAGTCTTTTATATTTTGGTATTCAATGCTTATCATATCCAACGCAGTTTTATTAGTTAATATAGATTCAATCATATCGAATTGGCTATTCCAGCGAATAGCTATATCCTGTACTAACTTTATTTTAGTTTCATATCGAAGTGTTTCTTGAACTTCTCTTAACTTTTTTTGTAACATCTCCGAATGCCTAAATGAACCAACAATATGCTTACAGGATGAAATTACCTTGGCGATTTCCAATTTGCCTTCGTTAATTTTTTCAATTTCTTTAACTTCACTTTCTGTAATTTCTTTATTAATTAATTTTCCATTACCGTTGTAATCCTTTACTTCGTAACACTTTGAACCATTTTTTAATTTTTTTACTTTTATATCTCTCCTGTTTAAAAGATCGT
Source organism: Hydra vulgaris (assembly GCF_038396675.1). Classification (NCBI taxonomy): domain Eukaryota; kingdom Metazoa; phylum Cnidaria; class Hydrozoa; order Anthoathecata; family Hydridae; genus Hydra; species Hydra vulgaris. The sequence continues at coordinate 29,849,143 of NC_088923.1, forward strand.
TAACCACAAGATTCAAACGATGACCAGCACATGGAATCTTAAGAACATTATCATCAAATTTATTTACTGCAGAGAAAATGTTTGCACCTGAGTCAGTAACTAGTGCAAAAATCTTAGTACTGATTGACCATTCACTGGAGATTTCGTTTAACGTATTAAATAAATATTCAGCTGTTTTCACTTCAGACATAAACCTAAGATCCAGGTTTCGGTCAACCAGAATCATATTTTTGTCAATAAAATGACAAGTCACACCGAGGTAGCTGTTTTTACTCAATGATGACCAAACATCACAAGTAATTGTAATGAAATGACATCCCTTTAATTCTAGCATTAAAATTGATCTTAGATTGTCCGTAATTGATGGAATTAATTTTTTGCTCACCGTATTTATGCATGGCATTTTGTAGCTTTTGTTTAAGTCACTAACTAAATTTACAAAATCTGGATGACGTACTATCGAAATCGGCTGATCAGTACCAACAATAAAGTTTATCAACAACTTGTTTAATTTTTTTTGACCAGTCTCTTCAAAACTATTTTCATTACCGCTCTCAATATCGGATATATCGTCATCGTTGAGTAAAATTGTTGATTTTTTAGATATTTTTGAATTAATGCAATGATCAATTGATAAATGGGATTGCATTGAACTGGTCGAACTGTTGTAAGGTAGAATCTTATAACATATACTGCATTTTGTTTGATTCTTTTGGTCTTTTTCAAAATATGTCCAAACGAAGCTTCGTTTTCTTATTCCTTTCTTAATAACGGATTTATTTGTTTTTGACATGTTTATTCAAACTAAAAAGCAAGTAGTTTTTTTACTCGTATGCATACAACAAATATTAATAAATTAGTATCTTATGTTATTAGTAAATGTGTAACACATGTTACTTCACTTAGGTTACCGAGCGATTAAGGAGATTATTATAACTTTAGTTACATTTTAGAGTTATATAAAAGATTGCTAAGGTATAAATATAATTGTTTGAAATCGTTGTAAATCTCATCTAAATAATCACTAGAGAGTAATTAGCCGTTTACGTTGCAACAATGATTTCATAACTTGCGTTAGAGGCCCTTAGGGAATTGCACGTTATAACTTTTAAACATCGTAATTATAGCATTTAGGAAAAACGCTCGAACTTTTATGTAAATTCTAAAAAAATTTAAAACTTACTTTATGCAAATTTAAAATTAAAAAGTGTTTAAACTAGTGTTGCTATCGACTTTGACTAAATCGAATAAAAGTCTACTAGTCGAAATTAGTCGACTTTGAAAAATCTAATAGCGAATCTAATCGACTTTGGATTATCTACTAATCGACTAAAAGTCGATTTAGTCGAATAATAGTACTTTTACATGCATTTCTAATATCTTTTTATTTGATTGAACATTATAAATCTTTTTAATTTTATTTTGTTTATCAAAAGCAAATATGACTGTTGAATAGAATGCAGTTTTTTTAGAGCCGGAATATAATATTGCCCCCCTTCCTTTCATATCAAATTAAAAAATTAAAATATAGTATCTCCCTCCATCCCAACAACTTCTCTCCTAATTCAGCACTAAGTTTTTTGTTTACTCTGTTGAAGTTCTACTAAGGGTTTGAGAATTTCAGCAACTTCCAAAAAAATTACTTTTAGTTACCGGTACCGGTATTTGCGGTCACTTGAAAACAACTAAAAGTACTCAAGAGTAACTTATAATACACTGAAAGTAGCTTCACAACGTCTTCAGGTAATTATGTATGGTAACCATAATTAAATACCGCCTAAGTTAATAATTCGTAATGTTAACAGTCAGTAACTTGCCGAACTTTAGTTCTAACATAGTATCTAAAAAATAATATACAAACAACCAGGCCTGAAAAGAGGTTGGGAAAGATTCATTGGCTGTGTGTTTGTAAAAATAATATTATTTTTATCTTACACTTTTTTTGTATACTTTTTCTCTATTTTTACTATATTAACATTTTATTTATATTATTTTTTCATTTCTTCAGTATTTTTATAAATAATAAATTATCAAAATTACAAATTTCATTTTTCGATATCCCAATTAATTTAAATCCAAAATATTGTTAGTTAGCTTCTGTATTTCTGGGTTTACGACTGATCATTTAACGAGGGCTCGCCAAAATATGGTTTTTCCGCATGCTTTTTGGCATCTGCCTTTTTATAGTCCAAAGATTTCTCCTGACGGCCCTGCATTATTAAACAACTTCATAACATATGACAATAATTATTATATTAAAAAACTTTATAGTTATGTGTTGTTTTTTTTTTTTTTTTTTTTTAGCAGTCTTTGCATGCGATTATCAAAAAGATTTTCATACTATATCGATACGATATACAGTGCTGATCCGTTCCGTTCTTTAACTAGGGCTCTAAAGATAATTAAATTGTGAGACCCTTCATATCTAAATAGTTTATTTTAAAACTTTTATTTACTTTTATTTTACTATTTTAGACTTATATTTGTTTTAAAATTATCAAGAAATCAAAAGGACTTTTCCACAATATTAAATCATTTAGACCTAGCAAAATTTATCTTGCGTGGCGTTCATATTGTTTTGTTTCATTAATATTTAAGTTGTATAATTTAAAAACATATAAAACAGACGTAAATTACTTGATTTCTTTTATTACTCCCCCCCCCCCCCCTTCACATTTCGACTAAATCGGCTTTTATTCGACTTAGTCGATTTCAAAAAAGTGTTAGTCGTTCAAACTATAATTTCAAAAATTTTAATATAAGTTCAAAAGTCGATTTTGGTTGACTTTTGAAAATATATTAGTCAACAATCGAACTTTTTAATAACATCACTATAGTGATGTTATTAGTGCTAGTTGTTATTAGTGCTGTTATTAGTGTAACTAGTGCACTAGTTTAAATATAGTTTAACCAAATATAGTTTTAAATTTTATTTTGAATTAGAAGTTCAAATTTTTTTTATTTAATATTGAATGAATATGCTTTTAAGCATCTTTATTCAATAATTAATAAGTAAAAACATGAATAAGTGAACAAGTAAAAATTTAAAAAATTATTCGTTCAAAATTTACAATTTAAATTGTAAACAAAAACAGTTAAGTAGCTTTTGCTATAGGTAGGTTTTATTAATTTTGAGAGAGCTAATATTTTATATAAAACATTTCACCGTGTAGATGTAAGGGGTCATTTTCAAATTATGTCACGCAAAAAACTTTTCAGATCCCCCTCCTCCCTTTTCCACAAAATGTCACAAAATATCAACCCCCTATCTTATCCTGAGGTTTGTAATCCCTGCAAAAGAACCGTTGGGGTTCTAATCCCTGCAAAAATATTTCGAAGCAAATTTTAGAATTTCGAAAGTGAAAAATTGTTTCGATATTATTTTTAGAATTTCGAAATCGCAAAATTATTTCGAAAGAAATTTTACAACTTCGAAAGTGAAAAATTGTTTCGGTAATATTTTCAGTATTTCGAAATCGCAAAATTATTTCGAAAGAAATTTTACAACTTCGAAAGTGAAAAATTGTTTCGGTAATATTTTCAGAATTTCGAAATCAAAATAATATTTCGAAGCAAATTTTACAATTTCGAAATGAAAAAATCGTTTCGATACAAAATTAATTAGTTTGAAATTATTTCGAACTTACCGAAACAAAAATAGAGTTTCGAAAACTTTTTTTTTTATCGAAAATTTAACATTTGCTTTCGTGAACAACCTTAATTTATATGTTTTTAAATAATATTGTAATAATAATACGAGGATAATTATTAAGATTAGATGATTTTGAACATAAGAATAATCACGGCGATATTTTCTGATTGATTTTCTCACACTTGCTATGGTTTACGAGATTTTTGGAAACAGACGTAACGAAAACAGTTTATTTTATTTTTACGCGCCAAGTAAAAAAGTTTTCTCTAAATAAAAATTCAAAATGGTTTCTGAACCATCTTTTTACCGATAAAGTAGCCTACTATCAAACTCGTGGATAGACTAGATCCATAATACATCTTATAATCTAAAAATTCACACATGGGTTCATAATATTTATTTCTTGGATTCCAGTTTACAACATATACCTTCTGATAACTGATGTCGTAAATATATATGTATTTTATTAAAAAACAGTGATTTCAATGTCTGTTTTCCTTAAAACTACTATTTAACTATAATTTAGACATATAGTTGTAAACTGGAATTTGAGATCCAAATGAAATTTATCTTTATAAGTAATAACATTGATAGTTAAAGAAACCGTCATATAGTCTATCCAGCTTTTTTCTAGATTTTATCCAGATTATTTCTAGTTTTTGTACTACTTTTTTAAATAAATTGAATTTTAATATTGATATAACTTTTAAAGAGCAGATTTTATAAAAAAATGCATGATATATATTTACACTTTAATAAAAATTAAAAAAAAAAATACATACGTTTATATTTATAGCCCTAATTCAATGCTAAAGATGGTAATTTTTTGCAACTTTTTATAAAAATTAAAAAATTGCGGACGTTTTGGACCAATTTTCGTATTTCTTCAAAAAAAGCTTTGGGAGTTTTTAAGAGCCATTGTCTGAGAAATCTAGGCAAAGTCTGGAAGTGATGTCTTAAACTGTACTCATTTTTAGATATTTTGTAAAATACAATGAAAATGGGCCACTGGTAATTTTTTTTCAAAAATTTTTATTAATTTCGGAGATATTGGGTCCCAAAATTTGGCCCGTTTTGAGAAAGTTTTGCGCATGGAGTGCAATTGCTACTTTGAGGAGTAGTTTTAGCAACATGAGTATGACAGAAACATTTCTTTTTAATCTTTTTACTAATCTGGTTAGGTTTCTACAGTAAAAGTAAAAATTCAACATGATTACATTTTCAGTTGTCTAGAAATCGTGGTCCGAAACCACAATATTTGAAATTTTACCCTAACTTTGAGCTCTAATATCTCTTAAGGCCAATACTTGCACGTAGTTTTTTTAGGTGTTTTTGAAAGACACTAAGACATACATTGATTTTTTGAAACAAAAACCATGTGCATGTAAGGACCTGGGAAGGAGTAACCTACCAAAAATCACTTTTTGCGTTCAACGCGCTTTGATAGATTACCCATAACAACTGTGGCCTTAGGTCCACCATAAACAGTATAAGTTATTTATTTTCCTTAAATATGCATCTTCCAATATATGAAAAAAAAATCCATGTGCTCTGGTGATAAAAAGCCTACAGAAGTCCTAGAAGTAGCCTTGATTTGCCAATTTTTTAACTAAAAAAATACCCTAGCAACGGTATAGATATACTTAGCAACGGCTACTTTAAAGCCTTATTAATTAGTACTGCTATTAAAAATTTTAACTTGATACTTTTTTATCAAGGAACTGTACAAGAGAACTTGAACAAAAATTTTTTTTTTAACTTTATCAATCAAAGAAAGAATCATTAAACTTCAAGATCGTTTTTTCCGTTTAAAACTGATGGGAAATACAGTTTTCTAAGAATTAAGAAAAATATATAACAAATTTATTAATGGCCAATCTGAATCTCCACGTTGGCAATATCGTCTTTTGAGAGTGAATAATCACCTTTTTCAATAGTTGGTGTTGGTGCATCAATCTTACAAACAACGTCAAGAGACGAACATTGGAGAATATTTTCTTTGATTGGCCACTTGAAGCAGTTCTTTCCAGGTATAACAGTATATTACATACAAGAAACAAATATATCATCATCATTGACCTAATGGTTGAGGTAAAGTAACGTCTAATCATTGCTGCTTCCTAAATATTCCTTGAAATTAGTTAATATGGTTAATAAACCAATAATTTTGTAATAGATCTCAATACACAAAAATACAATATTATAGTGTTAAAACTTCTTACATTTTTAATTATTGCAGGATACCATTGCATAAAGTATGGAACAACAATCCAATCACCAATTTGAAAATCAGCTGCTAACTCCTTTGCAATCAACTGAATATCATTGTTTAAATCATCTTCTTCTTTTTCAAGTGCGTCTTTCATATCAACAGTTTCATCAATCACATCATCAGTTAAGTTAACCTCTTCACAAAAAGTGGTTGCCAACCTTCCTGTTCTTTTTTGCTTACTCCATCTAAAAAATTACACTTGAAGGATAAAGGAAATTGCTAAATATTTATCTCAAGTCCCAAGAAAAGAAAAAAGTCACATTTTTTGAGCATACATACTTTGGGTATTTGTAAATATACAAGTTAATTTACTTGCCTACAGAATAATGATCGAATTTGTTGAGTTGTCACATATTCACATGGCTTTAACATTGTCCTCAGCTGTTGGTGAACTGGCTCTGGATTCATTTTCTTCCCACATTCTTCTCCAGCCATAAACATCTGCATTAGCAATGTTTTTTGCTTTGAAGAATATCTAAATACTTTTCTTTTTGGTAACCCCCATCCAGTGATGCTTGTGAAGTTTTTAATCCCTTGTTTAATGATAGAATGGGATAATAGCAGGTGATCAAAAGAATTAAGGTTCGAATTTAGGTTCATTTTGTTGACATAGGAAAGTCTTGCTCTGTCTACCATAGATTTTGCCACAGATTGAGAAGTGTGGTTTTCTGAAAGTATATGCTCTGCTAATAATTCAGTATCATAAAATGATTCAGCATAACCAATTTGTGTACAAAACTTAAGAGTGTTAACACTTCTATTAACACGTTTTTTTTGGAAATGATGGCGCAGTATAATTTTTGCAAGTTGAACTATAGGGCTTAACAATTTGAACTGAAGAATGGAATGTCACATTAGTATAGTTCCATTTTTTACCTTTTCCAATTCGGAAGTATCTCCACATTATCATGTGATCAGAGAAAAACTGAAAAGAATGATAGCTATTAATGCTGGGAATCAGATTTGTTCCTGATAAAGTAGAAGCTTTGGAGTCTATTGTAATTACAGCGACATCAGCATTTTGAATTCCATTGCCATAATGAAGAGCCTCATAAATATCTTCTGCAGTCAACATATTATTTCCAGCATCAATAAAACTCCTTATGACACATTTCGCTCCCGCTGACTCTCTGTCACATTGATCTTTTCCACGTGACGGCTCATTGTAATCATACCTTTTAAGAAAGAATTGTTTTGCTTTGCAAACTTTGTAAAGAGCTTCTAAGTAGAAGTTGCCATGATAAGATGATGCATTATCTGACTTAGCATAAAGGTTTTTTAAACAAGGAAAATCATTTCGAACTTTGGTTAAAATAACATCAGCTAAACAGAGAACATCAACAAGGCTTTGCTGACATCTATAGACAGCAGTGAAATAGACTTTTTTTTTCATTTGACCATTTTCATGGAAGAAGAAGACATCAACATGTAGAGTCATTCCTTTCTTTCCGAAATAATCCTTTTGGCTTTCACGGAATTTAGCTGGCAAAATTTTCTGACAAAAATCTTTCAACCAAAAACCAGTTTCCTCATCAAGTTGCTCAAAAGCCATTATTTTGGCCATTTTTTGTTGTGCATCACGTATTTGATGCTTCATATAGGCTTCAACATCTTCAGTAGCCACATTTAAATCATATAGAAGATCTTCATCTTTACTTTCTATAACTAACTCACGAACCTGGTTGATTGCTGAAATGAGGTTTGCACAGTCAAAACATTGTTCATTTTCAGCAGCTATAAAGGGTTGATTCAAGTCTGGATCTATATCTGAAAGAGCAAAAGAAGTAGAGTGAATATGCAAAGTGAAACTTTCACTACACTTGAAAGGATAATTACTCTTCAAATACCTTTTACCCTTTTCAAGGAACTTAGTAATATTTTTATACTTTCACTTTTCAGAAATAGCAATCAAAGTTTGAAACCCATCCATGCCAGGTGCCGTGACATCATCAAGACCAGCCAAAGCTTTCCTTTGAGAAAGTTTTATTCCACGAAGAATTCTCCATAAAGAAGTATCTGACATAGGGAGATAATTAGTTTCTTGGCAAACTTCTTTATAAAATGTGATTATATGGCTAAACTTCATCATTAAAATGGCATTAGCCACTTTTTTTCCCTCTCCATTGTCAAACTTTATTTTATTTACACCATAAGCTACATCTTGCAGCAAACCTCGACAAAACATAAATTCTATAAATTAATGTTCATAAATGTTCTATTTTTTCCTGTGGTATTCGGCATATGTTTACCTTTTCTTTTTTTGGTATGGAAAATTCTCTGTTTTATTTTTGCAACTTGCGTGCTTTTTCAATTTGATGTTTTTTGCAATTAAATTAAAAGTTTCAATTCAATTGAAAGCAGACGCGTTTAAAGCTTAGAAAATTTTTAGCTGAAACTTTTTTTTATTTTTGTTGTTATTTTTACTATTATTAAAAACTTTTTTCTTCTATTTTCTTGGTATCGTTCAAATTCTTGTTATGGATATAAATTGTATCGAAAAATTATTCTCTGAAATGCTTGAAAAGCAAAAAATCGACATCCTAAACGAAACTAGAAAATTATTAAAAGAGCACGAAAAAATATTTGCTTCCATAACAGCTGCAAACATGAAAATTATTACTGAACGACTTGATAAAAATGATAAAGATAATATTGATAACTCAAATAAAATAATCGCCATTACAAACGACCTTGAATTAACAAATAAATCCGTGACGTTGTTAGTAACTGAATTCAGTGAAATGCAGAAATTCATTCAAGCAAACGATGATATTATCTCAGGTAAATTAGAACTACTGAAGAAAAAAACAAAAGAAATTAATAACAAGATAAAAGATAATAGTGAGATCACAAAAATAAAGAGTAAACTTAGAGAAATAGAAGACCGCTCAAGAAGAAATAACTTGAGAATTGACGGATTAAAAGAAAGTGAAAACGAAAATTGGAATGAGACTGAATTAAAAGTGCAAAAATTCTTCGAAGATTTACTTGGATTGAAAAATATAAAAATTGAACGGGCACATAGGACTGGGATTAGAGACTCGAAAAAGATTAGAACAGTTGTTATTAAACTTCTAAATTATAAAGATAAAGTTGCTATTTTAAAAAACGTCCAAAAATTAAAAGGAAAAAAAATCTACGTTAATGAAGATTACTGCACAGAAACAATATTAATAAGAAAAGATCTAAAAGAGCGAATGAAAAAGGAACGAGAGCTTGGCAAGTTTGCAATAATATCTTACGATAAACTAATCGTTCGAGAGTGGATTCGAAAGGAATAGTAATTATTATTTTTTTTATTTTTATTTATATTTGTTATCTTAAATTTATATTTTTAAAATGGAAACTAATCGATTATTTAGGAATAATTTTGATAATAGCGCTCTGATTAATATTGACATAAATAATCTTGAACCTTTCCTAATAAACAAATATATACCGTTAAAAAATCAATCAGATATTAAATTTTATAATGATGAGGAGGGATTATTAAATATAAGTCCTTATTACTATAGTTCAGATATCTCATGTATTACTGCTGACATAAATTCAACTGCATTATCTATCCTACACCTTAATATAAGGAGCCTCCAAAAAAATTTTGAGAAATTTAAGCAATTTTTATTCAGTGTCAAAATTAACTTTCAAATTATATGTCTAACCGAAACATGGTGCCGCGATAAGGAAATTGAAAACAATTCTAATTTTCAACTTAATAATTATAAAGTTTTGCATCAAATTAGAGACTCTGAAAAAACAGGTGGAGGATTATGCATTTTTATCCACAACTCCTTAGATTTCAAACTACGCAAAAATTATTTTGCTGTTACGCATGATTTTGAATTGTTATCAATAGAAGTTGTAAACAAAACTTGCAAGAACGCAATTGTACACGTCATATACAGACCGCCTTCTGGTAATAAAAAAGCATTTAACAAACAAATTAAAAGCTTAATTATAAGCGAAGAATTATGTGGCAAATGCGTTTACTTCGTAGGCGATCTGAATTTAGATTTACTTGAATACAACAAAAACAAAGACGTCAGAACTTTTTTCAATATTATGTTTCAAAATGGATTTATTCCTACTATAAATAAACCTACTCGAATTACAAAAAATACTGCTACTTCAATTGATCAAATTATAATTAATAATTTCAAAAACGTAAAAATTAAAACTGGAATATTTATTACAGACATATCTGATCATTTTCCGGTTTTTATAACAGCACAAAAATCGTTAAATCAACCTTCTAAAAAAGTAAAAACTAAAAAACGAGTAATTAAGGACGCTTCTCTTGTGACATTTATTAGCCTTTTATCGACAACAAACTGGGAACCCGTTTTGAAAACAAAAAATGTTAATGAAGCTTATGATAAATTTTATCATATATTTGAATGTCACTACAATAAAGCATTCCCAATAACAACTAAATTTATTAAATCAAAAACTCTACAAAATCCCTGGATAACACCCGGAATCATAAAATCTTCGAAAAAAAAGCAACGATTGTATGAGAAGTTCATTAAAAAAAGGACTTTTAAAAATGAAACAAACTATAAAAACTATAATCGCCTTTTTGTGACGATTGTAAAGCGCTCAAAAAAATTTTACTATAGTAGCCAATTGCTAAAATACAAAAATGATATACAAAAAACTTGGAACATAATAAAAGAGGTTATAGGTAAAAAAGATATGAATAATAGTTGTTTACCAAAAAAACTAATTATAAATGACTGTGAAATTATTAACGACGCAATAATTGCTAATTCGTTTAACCATGCATTTGTTAGCACAGGTCCAAGTTTAGCATCAAAAATAAATAAAAGTCAAACTTGCTTCAAATCATACCTAAACTCTAATAATAATATAATGGACAATAATATGCTAACAGAAACAGAATTGCTAGATGCCATGTACTTACTTAAACCAAATAAAGGTAATGGAGTTGATGATGTAAGCAGTAATGTAGTAATTAAATCAATGCCTTATTTAAAAATTCCGCTTTTGCATATATTTACGCTCTCTTTAAACCAAGGAATCTTTCCCGATAAACTTAAAATTGCAAGGGTAATACCTATACTAAAATCAGGAGATGAGACTAGTGTCTCCAATTACAGGCCTATCTCCATACTATCATGCTTTTCAAAGTTATTAGAACACATTATGTATAAAAGATTGTATTACTTTTTAGATGTAAACAATATTCTCTATAGTAAGCAATTTGGGTTTAAAAAGAGCCACTCTACTGATCAGGCTATTGTTCATCTTGTTCATGATATTTTTAAATCATTTGATGAAAATAAATATACATTAGGTGTATTTATTGATCTCAGTAAGGCTTTTGACACTGTCGATCATTACATTTTACTAACAAAATTAGAAAACTATGGTATTAAACATACAAATATTGCGTGGTTTAAAAGCTATTTGTCAAATAGAAAACAATACATTTCTTATAATGAAGGTAAAACAACCAATATGAACATAACATGTGGGGTTCCTCAGGGATCTATATTAGGGCCACTCCTATTTCTCATTTTTATTAATGATTTAAGCAAAGCTTGTACCGAACTAGATACAATATTATTTGCAGATGACACAAATCTATTTTATGCACATAATGATATAAATATTCTGTTTAAGTCAGTAAACAAAGAGCTATTAAATCTTACTGAATGGTTTAATGCAAACAAATTATCGTTAAATGTAACCAAAACAAAATATACTTTTTTCCATCGTTTTCATGACCGAGATAAAATTCCATTGAAACTTCCAAAACTTTGTATTGCCAATCAGGACATAAAAAGAGAAACCACTTTAAAATTTCTCGGCGTGCTTCTTGATGAAAATGTGACGTGGAGAGATCACATACAATATCTCGAAAATACAATCTCAAGGAACATAGGCCTGCTATGCAGAGCTAAGCCTTTTTTAAATCCAACTTGCTTAAAGCTTTTATATTTCTCGTTCATTCATTGCCATCTTAATTATGCAAATATTGCTTGGTGCAGTACAAATAAAAATAAAATAAAAAAACTATTTAATAAACAAAAGCATGCAATCAGAATCATTTCCAATGTGGGCCGTTATACACACTCCCAAGCATTATTTGTTAATTTAAATATAATGAATGTTTATCAATTAAATGTCTATCAAGTTCTTATATTTATGTTCAAAATTAATAAAAATGTATCTCCTAAAATTTTTTACCCATTATTCAAAATAAATCAGAATAGATATCTCACCAGATTTTCAAATAACAGTTATATCCAACCCAAAAGTTATTTTGCGGCGACCGAATTTTCAATTTCTACTAGAGGGCCGAAATTATGGAATAAAATATTAACTAATGAACTTAAAACAATTTCTATGCTAAATGAGTTTAAGAATAAATTAAAGCAAAAACTACAGATGATCGACGTAGCGCTCAACTTTTTCTGAAGTTTTAATGAGGCTTGAAAAAAAATAAAAATATATATATATATATATATATATAAAATTATGGTTTATAAGAATTATTCACATATTTAAAGGTATATGCTGGTGTAAAAGGAAAGCTTCAGGATTATGCGTATTTGCTTGCTTGCTTATTAGTAATATAGTTTCTTTGTACAAATTCCTTTTTTTCTTTTTTTAAAATTTTTCTTGACCAACACAAAAACAAAAAGTTAAAGTAGGACTTTAGGACCGATGATTTTTATTCTATTAAGTCTTTATAAAAATGTTTTATATTATATAGTGTTACGTTTTTAAATTTTTGTTGTCTTATATTTACGGTATAGACTAAGGGGCTTGGTGATAAGACCAATTATGTCTTCTTCTTGCCCCTGCTATTTGTATTTATATTATGCTTTACGACTTTAATAAATTTATATAGCAAAAAAAAAAAAAAAAAAAAAAAAAAAAAAAAAAAAAAAAGATTTTCATTAATGCTTCTTTAGTGTACTTTTTATGGTTAATAACTGAAAGCAAAAAAATTTGTCCTACAGAATCGCTTTCTTGAAACATCTTAACTGGTACAACAAGGTCTTCTGGAACCAATTGTGTTGAACCATCTTCATCCTCATTGTGTAACACTTGAGAAATTAGTACCTCTGATTGACCTGGCGCAATTGCTTGAGTAAATATCTTATCAAGCTGCATTTTAAATTTTTTTAAATTTCTTCTTAACTTTTTGTTTGGTTCCAGGGGTTAAGTCTTCTATTCGCTTTTGCTTTATCTGAAAGGACAGTGGACTTGCTCTAAATGCTTCACACAAAGAGCTAGCTGCTTTTTTTGATTCTTCGATAGTTTCATCTGAAATGATTATTATATCTGGAACATATATGTCATCAGCAGGAAAGCAAGACTTTATTGGTGTTGGAGCTGGTTCTAACATGTCAATATTGTTACCTGTAGAAATACTTTTTAGGTGGCTGAAGCAAAATACGGCTCCAACAGGAAGTGATAAATTCTTTTCATTATAAGCAGCAAGGGTGTTCAAAGGGATGGATCTAATTTTTGGTCCTTTTTTACCGATTTGAAATTCATGTCTTGGGTGTTGACAACTGTTTGGCTGCTTCCAGCCAATACCAAAAGAAAAACGATGGTACGCACATAATGAGTCATAGCGTGAAAGATAAGCTTGTAGTCGGCTTTCAATCAAGGTTTTTTCATTCCACTGGTTTGTCGGTAGAAGCTATAAAACAGTAACGTTAGATTTTCCACCTATGGAGAAAGAAATCCTGTTTCTTTTAATAAAAAAGCAAATAATACTCTAATATTATTCATATCTTTAAAGCATGTAAATGATTAGTTATGTCAGCAGTTAATTCATTAACTTGAAAGATTCCATCTTTGTTCCAACGCTTAAAGGGACCACAAGAAGTCTTCTCTTTATTAAAATATATGCATTTCTCATAAGGACTGACTTTATTCTTGCTCTTTGACATATTTTGTTTATTGATAATTATTTATTGACTAATATTAAAATAATGCAGTGTTTACTAACAAATTTTAATTCTTCTACTGAAAACTGCTGAAAAAAAATTATGTTATGTAATTCAAGTAAACCATGGTATGTACCAAGTAGTCATTAACAAAAATGTCATACTAAGTCGGCAGTCATTTCGTCCCCGCAGTATTATCTTATTCTATCTACAAATGAAATAAATAAAATGTTCTGTTTAATATATAAACTAAACACAAATATATATATATATATATATATATATATATATATATATATATATATATATATTTATATATATATATATATATATATACAATGTTCCACCTGATATAATATATTATATTAGATAGAACATTGTATTTATTTATATATGGTTTTTATTTGTTTTTATTTTAAGTGCTATATGTATTTTTTTCAAGTTCTCTTGTTCAGTTTCTTTATAAAAAAGTATTATATTAAAATTTTTAATAGCAGCACTAGTTGATATGGCTGTAAAGTAGCCGTTGCTAAGTATATCTATACCGTTGCTAGGGTATTTTTTTAGTTAAAAAATTGGCAAAACAAGGCTACTTCTAGGACTTCTGTAGGCTTTTTATCACCAGAGCACATGAATTTTTTTTCATATATTGGAAGATGCATATTTAAGGAAAATAAATAACTTATACTGTTTATGGTGGACCTAAGGCCACAGTTGTTATGGGTAATCTATCAAAGCGCGTTGAACGCAAAAAGTGATTTTTGGCAGGTTACTCCTTCCTAGGTCCTTACATGCACATGGTTTTTGTTTCAAAAAATCAATGTATGTCTTAGTGTCTTTCAAAAACACCTAAAAAAACTACGTGCAAGTATTGGCCTTAAGAGATATTAGAGCTCAAAGTTAGGGTAAAATTTCAAATGTTGTGGTTTCGGAGCACGATTTCTAGACAACTGAAAATGTAATCATGTTGAATTTTTACTTTTACTGTAAAAACCTAATCAGATTAGTAAAAAGATTAAAAAGAAATGTTTCTGTCATATTCATGTTGCTAAAACTACTCCTCAAAGTAGCAATTACACTCCATGCGCAAAACTTTCTCAAAACGGGCCAAATTTTGGGACCCAATATCTCCGTAATTAATAAAAGTTTTTGAAAAAAAAATTACCAGTGGCCCATTTTCATTGTATTTTACAAAATATCTAAAAATGAGTACAATTTAAGACATCACTTCCAAAATTTGCTTATTTTGCCTAAATTTCTCAGACAATGGCTCTTCAGGCAAAAAAAATCGCCGTGAATATAAGAAATAAAAACAGAAAATTAAAGTTTTCAAATCATAAAAGTTCGGAGATAGATCCTTATAATTCTCATGTATCAATAGACTATTTTATCTTATACCAATCTATATAACTTAATAAACAATGTGTGTTTTAAGCAATTAAATTTTCTAACAAAGCTTACAAGTTTAACAAATTTACTTTTAATTTTAAAATTTCAAAGTGGAGGGGTGCGTGTGTGTGGAAGGGGGAGGGGCAACACTCCTTTATTTAAAAAAAATCTTCAATTTTAAAATGAATAGAAAATGTAAAAACAGTCCCGACGGATTCTGCTATTTGATTGGAAAGGTAACTTTTAGTGATCAGCAATGCACCATAACTACGTTAGTAAAGTCCCTTTACAGTCCTTATTTCGGAATAAGGCTTGGCGATCAAGAAAAAAGCTTTGCCCCACATATATGCTGCAAAGCCCGAGTCGTAGCCTTAAGGCGCTGGAATGAAGGCACAACAAACTGTATGCCATTTGGTGTACCGATGGTATGGGGAGAAGGCAAGGTCCATACTACAGACTGCTATTTTCGTATGACCAACCTTAAAGGTAAGATAATTTCTTAAAAGTAAAAATATTTCTTAAAAGTAAAAATATTTCTTAAAAGTAAAAATATTTCTTAAAAGTAAAAATATTTCTTAAAAGTAAAAATATTTACCTTTTTTTTTTTTTAGGTGCCACAAGAAGTCCTAACGGTCTTGTCACAGAGCACCGTGGAGGTGCATTTAACCAGGAAGTTTACGCCTCCTTCCTTACCGTGACGCGAAAATATTTCCAGAGCTCGTTTCGAACCTGGATCTCCTGCTTATAAAGCAAGCGCTCTAACCACTGCGCCACGGCCGCACAAACTAATCCAAGCATTTTTTTTTTTTTTTTATAGTCTAATGAAGTTTGAATTATTTATAAAAATTGTGTTGAAATTCAACAAAAAAATTCTTTAAATTGTTTAGAAAAGTGAATAAAAATCTAAAAATTAAGTATGTGAATTTTTTCAGGTGTCAGTACGAAAAAAAAAACACATGGTCGTCTATCCTGATATTCTTTCTGCCATTAAGCCAGTGCCACATGGTCCAGGAGTTCCAGTTCCTTCTCCACTTGAGAAAGGCAAACTAGAAGTGAATATGGAAGGTGTAAAAGTGAAAGACACTGACATATCTGTAACATATGAGCCAACGTCTAGCATGATTTTGCCAAGACCACTCATTCAAAGCCAATTCATTGACTTGACCAGAGATCTTGGTCTTTTTCAAGAGAATGCACAACTTCTTGCTTCTCGTCTTAGTGAGAGCAATCTCCTCTCCAAAGAATCTACCTTCTATTGGTATAGAAACACAGAAGAAAAGTTTCGAATGTTCTTTGAAGTTCATTCTTTTAGCTCGTTGGCATATTGCAATGATGTAAAAGGCTTTATAGGGCACTTGGCGTTCCTTACCAACCAAGAGAATGGAGGCTCTTTATTGATTCTTCTAGCAGAAGCTTATAGGCAATACTCCTACACATTGGCAATAAAATGGCATCTGTACCTATTGGACATTCAGTTCAGTTGACAGAAAGCTACAAGAACATGAAAATATTGATTGATGCAATCAAGTACTCCAAACACAATTGGCTAATATGTGGTGACCTTAAGGTACAATAATTATTAAGTTTTCTTGTCAATATAAAGCTTTCCTTTGAAAATACTTTAGCACCTGTGGGTAATTTTTTAGAAAGGAATAGAAATATATTTTAACTTACTAAGATTTGATTTTTTATGAATAAATCTTTTCTTTTCAGGTTGTGTGCTTTCTACTTGGGATGCAAGGGGGGAGGGGGAAGGGTACACAAAATACCCTTGCTTCTTATGCCTATGGGATAGTAGGGCAGATAGTCTTTACTATAAGCAAAAAGACTGGCCATCTAGGGAGGCATTCACAATTGGCAGCTACTTCGTGATAGCTGAACCACTAGTCCCTCCAGAAAATGTTTTGCTTCCTCCTCTCCATATCAAACTTGGTCTGATGAAAATTTTTGTAAAAGTACTGAATAAAGAAGGCCAAGCTTTTAAGTATCTATTGCAAAAGTTCCCACAGATCAGTAATGCCAAGCTACATGCAAGTGTATTTGACGGACCCAAAATTAGAACTCTGTTAAAAGACAAAGATTTTGATATCAAAATAGTAGGCATCGAACGAGATGCATGGCGAACGTTCAGCACAGTAATTGAAGGATTTCTGGGAAATAAATGAAGCTCTGAATATGATTCATATGTCGATGAGCTTATGAAAAGCTTAGAAAAACTGGGAGCTTGCATGTCAATTTTCTCCGGTCACATCTTGACTATTTTCCTAAAAACTGTGGAAATTACAGGGAGGAACAGGGTGAAAGATTCCACCAGGATATAAAAACGATGGAGACCAGGTATCTAGGACGTTGGGAAATAAACATGTTAGCTGACTATTGTTGGTGTTTTAAACGCGACGAACCAATAACTCTTCACAAACGGAAGGCATCAAGGACTTCCTTCCACGGGAAATAGATTTTTTTCTTTACAGTATTCGATTACTTCACAAGTTGTTTTTAAGTTTAAAGTTAACAAAGGAGTTAAATTGAGCCTTTTTTCAGTTCACAAATAATTATTGCAATGTATTACATTACTAGGATGAAAATGAGAGATTTCTTGAAAATTATGTTTTTCTCAAAAAAAAAGTGTGCTGTATTTCAATAACCTGACCAGATTGAGCAAAATGAATGTCATATTTGGGTTTAGGAGGCCATTTCATTAGGAATTACATAAGAAACCCCTTGGAATAGAAATTTTTTTTTCAAACGCAGGCCTGTGTTATTAACCCTTTTCAATCGTCGGGTAACGCGTATAATTAGAATCTTAAGAAACAATACAGTTATAAACACCTATTGTATTACAATTAGGGTTAGGACTATTGTAAATGTAATTGTAAAAATTAAACACAACCGCACATTACAGAAACAATAAAAAAATTTTGTTTTGGTATTGTATTGCTGTGATGAAAAACAATTACAATAAGTATTGTATTGTTTTTTTTCTAACAATACAATAAAAGATCGAGAACTTTTGTATCGTATTGTTTTAATGAAATAAAATTACAATAACTATTGTATTGTTTTGTTGAAAACAATTACAATAACTATTGCAGTGTATTACTTTACATTAAAGTAGAAAAGCTAACGTATTTTAACGTATTTATATTCATCTCTGACGAACTTACTATTAATTTTGCTACTTTTTATTTACGGATTTGCAATATATTGCAAATTTAATTTTTACATATTTAGATTTCGTATCACCTATCTTGTTATGTATTTCTAAGCTCTAATACAATAACAATAATCATTGTTACTGTTATTGTTTTCATTACAATTACAATAGTCCTAACCCTAATTACAATTTTTTAAGTCATAGAAAGACGACAATATTCGGTAAATATATAAATAGTGTATTACCGAATATTATGTAAAAGAAAAAAAAATTGTTTTTAAATCTAACGCAATACTATTTAATGACAAAACTACTTTAGTATGCCAATAACTATACTTCTACCAATAACTGTAGGCTATAGATTAATGTTTACATTAAAAAAAATTAAAATAAATACAATTTTAACAATTGTTTAATAAAAATAACAGAAACTACTTATTAAATTACTCTGAGTTTCTACGGTTATGTTGTATTTAGGTGAAATTCATTTTTTTCAATTATATTATTTATTAATCGCGTTATAAATAAATAATATAATTAAATCAAATTACAGTAAATACTAATGAAATCTAATAATCACATTCAAAAATTTATATTTTCAAAGTAATACAGTAAATATAAAAATTTTTAGTTTGATTATTAGTTTTAAATTGTATTTATTATTATACTGTCAGTATCAACAGTATCAACTAATGAGTTATTATTAAAATACTATTGGTACTTTGATAGCAATAACAAACGATATACATACATATATGATTGTATATACATACATGCATTCATACATACATACATACATACATACATACATACATACATACATACATACATACATACATACATACATACATACATACATACATACATACATACATACATACATACATACATTCATACATATATGCATATATATGTATGTATGCATACATACATATATATATATATATATATATATATATATTATATATACATATACATTATATATATATATATATATATATATATATATATATATATATATATATATATATATATATATATATATGTATATATATTTATTTATTTATTTATTCTTTCAACTACTTATATGTATATAAATATGTTCATATATAAAAAATGTATATATATGTAATGTGTATGCATGTATATGTGTGTTTGTCTGTGTATAGCAATTTACTAGTCACTTTTTTCACTAATTTTTTTGTTTACCTTAAAACAAGTTTTTTGTTGTAAAACTCTTGTCTGATTCTTGAATTTTCATTAAAACAGTTTATTCATAGTTTTGTATTTCTAAATACACTCTTTGCAACAACATTGGTAATATAATTTTTATTATTTAGAGATTTCCAGTTTTTGTTTTATTTTGTTTTTACATTTTTGAATTAGGCTCATGTTTTAATGAATTAATAATAATAGTATTTTGATAGGTAAAACAGTTATCTTATACAATTTCAAAAACAGCAGTTATAAACTTCTTTTAAAAATATCTATCCCATGTAAAGTTGTGAAGATTATTATACAAGAAACTTTGATGAAGCATCTTTTTGAAAACAATTTTATTTATAAAGAGTAACACGGATTTGTTCCAAGAGTAGAATGTGTAGCCAGTTTGTTTGAATCCTTAGATTTCATTCTGTGCCAATATTTACTAAAGGCTATTAATAGACTTTTTAACCAGTTTAAATTTTATGCAGATGACATAAATTAACTTTAAAAGTTAATAGCCATATTGATAATGGAATATTACAAAATGACCTAAATCATCTTATAAGATGGTCAAAGAAGTGACTTTTGAACTACATCCTAATAAATGTAAAATTATGCATATTGGAAGGAAAAGTTACAGATATATGTATGATACTGTCATTTTAACCAATTGTTAAAATGACAGTTAGCAAAGCAAATGAAATGCTTGGTCAAACAAATCACAGTTTTAAATATCTTAATGCAAATTCAATGAAATTACTTAGTACATCTCTGGTTAGTCTTCACTTTGGGTGTGCTGCTTCAATCTGGAATCTAAACTACATAAAAGATATAGTATGGATAAAACTGATCAAGCAATTCTAAGGTGGGTAACAACGATTAAAAGTCTGAATTACCAGGAATATAAGGAAAGACTTGAGGTATTTAAATTGACAGCATTGAAAGTTATGCATCATTGACATGATACAAATTCTGCAAGGGTATTTACACAATCGTTTTGCATTATCCAAATGAAAAAGTGCTTTTGGAAAATATCATGGACATAAAGGCATAGTTTAAATAATAGCAAGATTTAACTTCTTTACTAACTCAAAATCAGCAAACGCATGTGACTTACTTATTTGATAAGTTTATGGCTGTTAAAGTTTAACATTTCTGTTAGGTTGTATTATGTACGTATATGTATAAATATTTTATATGTGTATAAAATATTCATATTACACACATATCTATCTATATTAGTAAAAACACTTTTTGATTACTTCAACACTGTGTTTCACCATCAGTAGTTTCATCAGGAAGATTCTTCCTGATGAACCTACTGATAGTGAAACACAGTGTTGAAGTAATCAAAAATTAGATAAGTGTTTTTACTAATTTATTATTGCTCTGTTCTTAGAATACACCAACATAATTTATATATACATATATATATATATATATATATATATATATATATATATATATATATATATATATATATATATATATATTAAATTAGTAAAAATTCACTAAAGGCATAAAAGCAGTATATTTCTGCTATGTCTTTATTAATGAAAAATACAGTGTAAATAAAAAAAAGTTTGATATGTGATTTTCTACTAATTTTTATTGCTCTGTTCTTTTAAGAAAATTGAGCACTATTTTGTAGAATACCTTTAAATTATTTGTATGCATGTATGTATGTATGTATGTATGTATGTATGTATGTATGTATGTATGTATGTATGTATGTATGTATGTATGTATGTATGTATGTATGTATGTATGTATGTATATATATATATGTATGTATGTGTATATATATATATATAATATATATTAAATATATAATATATATATATATATAAATATATATGTGTATATATATAATATATGTTTAATATATATATATATATATATATATATATATATATATATATATATATATATATATATATATATATATATATATATGTATGTGTATATATATATATATATATATGTGTGTATATATATATATATATATATATATATATGTATGTGTATATATATATATATATATATATATATATATATATATATATATATATATATATATATATGTATGCAACTCTTGGAATTAGGGTCAGCATTTGGCAATACCGACCTAACTGCCAACCTGAAAGTGTATAAGGTCAGCAAAAAATTGCTGACCTCGTTTCTATGTTATATGATAAGATCTTTGTATCAAATAATTTTTGCCAACCTGATGCCAACCTCTAAAAGATTGAGATTGGTAAATTATTGGCGACCTCATTTTTTCTAATTCTGAGGGTTGATATATATGTGTATATAATAGTGATGTATTGATAGCACTTTTTTGGCCGATAGCGATGCTGATGGATGGGAAAAGGCTGATAACGATACCGATAACAATGAATTAATTATTAAAATTTTGAAAATATAGAACCGTACAACTTTAAATCCTGAAATCTTTTTCATGGAATCAATACTGGTAAACAAATGCTTGGACTTAAATCAGGAGCTAAACCATTATTTTAAAAAGTATAAGAAAAACTCAGTTAAAAAATATACATTTTTTAGTTTTTTTTTACAATGAATACAAAACTTTCAAAAAAAATAAATACAATTTAAGAACACTTTTTATCTCAATTTTAAAAAGAAAATGGTACTATCATAAGCAGTTTACTTAAAATTCTATATTAATTTATTCGTAATTTAGATATCTAAAAAATATAATCCAAGACATAAAAAAAAAACAATCATGTTGTTTAGGTATCTAAGTTATTTTCAGATAATTAAGTTGTTTTTAGAATAATTTTATTTTAGGATGTTTGATCCCCACCACGCTCCTGGTAGTACCAGGCTCAACTTGTTTCTCCACACAGCGGCCTTGTTTGTCAAGGTTTGTGTTTTGGAGTTATAAAGTTGAGAGAGGGTTGTAACCATTACTAAAGTTGCCTCCTCGACTGGAGTGGCCTTCATGGCAACTCCATTTGAGGAGGCCGCTAAAAAAGTATATAGAAATATAGCAGGCTGTACTTGAACATAACAATGAAGATAATAATGTTTAAATTGGTTACTTTTAAGTATAGCAATAGAATAACACAAAATAAAACTATTCTAAAAACAACATTATGATAATAAAAGTATAAGCAGAGTTGTTAGTTCTTGGCCTTGCCTTAAGGGCAAAAATTGAGGCCTTGGCCTTGGTCTGGGCCTTGAAGCTGTTGGCCCTGGCCTCAATTGTTTTGACCTTGGCCTTAAAAAATACATATTTTCTTATTGATTTCATTGAATTCTGCGCATAGCCTTGGTTTATTTTACAAAATGTGGTTTTTTTGTCACAGCATTTGCTACTTACAGTTTTGTTAGTAATTAGCCTTAACATAAGGCAAAAATTGAAGTCTTTGGTCTTGAAAATGTTTGCGTAAGCCTTGTCCTTGTCTTTGGCCTTGTCCGTGTCCTTTGGCCTTGTTAACAACTCTGAGTATAAGTACATTCAGCTGTTAAATTAAAGTTATTTAATTATTATCATAATGCAGGATAAAAGTAATAGAATGCCATCAGTTGGGAAATCACTAGTTAAAATGCTGATACCAATTGTGCAAAAAGTGGCCGATGTTGATCCCGATTAATCGGTACATCAATTGTATATAGATATATATATATACATAAATATTATATATATATATATATATAAATATATATATATATATATATATATATATATATATATATATATATATATATATATATATATATATATATATATATATAGTATATGGGAGAAGACGAGGAACATTCAACCTTATTGAATATTTCCCAGCATGCCTACTGTTACAGCTTTAAATTTTTT
Organism: Hydra vulgaris; assembly: GCF_038396675.1. NCBI lineage: Eukaryota > Metazoa > Cnidaria > Hydrozoa > Anthoathecata > Hydridae > Hydra > Hydra vulgaris. The sequence goes on from NC_088923.1 coordinate 29,872,588, forward strand.
GCATGTTTTGTCTGCTAGTGAGCTATCACAGCAAACAAGTATTGATCCATTTTCATGAGCATTAGTACTTATATAGAAGAAAATCTGAGTATTGATATAATAGGTAATTTTTTTAAAATTTAAAAAATCTGCAGCCTCTTTTGCAATCTAAATCTCTTAAACTTTTGTGTTGTTTATTTTTTAGTGATATCTTGAGTAGCTGCTTTATCCTTAAATGCAAAAATATCTACACTAAAATAATAAAAAATATTATGAAATTTTTATTAAACAAGGTTATATCAAAAGATTTTCTTGCAATTTTGTTTCTGGAAATAATACTGAACATGAAGACGAATTACCAAAGTATTTAAGTAAATATACAGCAAAGCAAGTGTTTACTGCTGATTAAGAGATTATGTTATAAAATTATATTAAAAAGTCTTGAGACATAAATTATGGACTGATTTATAAAAACATATGGAAGCTGGCTTATGATTATTCAAAAATGTTGACTAATTGCAGCTTTCCACCAAAATGAGGAAAACAGGGTATAGCATGAGTAGAAGTACAGATTTTCACAAATATAAAGTTGGACAATTTTTTGAAAATTATAAATCAGTTTTGGAGCCATTTCGTTTTCCCCCATCAAAAGTTTTTAATCTAAATGAAACTGGCTGCACACCAATCATGAAAACTGTAAAGATTGTTCGACATTCAGCAGGACAAGTTTCATAGCTAGTTTTGGCAAATAGTGGTCATTCAGTAACATTTGTCGGCATTATAAATGCAATCAGTTAGTTTCTTCCTCCGGTTTGCATTTTACCCAAAAGTCATAATTTGGATAGTTTGATCATAGTTTTATGATAGGAGGTTCATCATCTAGTATTGCTGTTGATAGTAAAAGCAGATGGATTATCTCAGAATTATTTCCTTCTGTGCTTCAACACATAGTTTATCACACCAACTGTACCAATGAAAAATCAATGCTACTTTTATTAGACAATCACGAATCTTAATGTTCACTGTAGTCAAATGTCTTTTGTAAAGATGGAGTATGTTTACTAAGTTTCCCTTCCTATACTACTCATCATATATAGCCTCTTTAAGTCAGCATTTTCTCACCATTTAAATGAAATAAATGCACAGTTGCCTATAATGACTCTTTTGCATCAAATTCAGTAAAAACCATTTACTTTAAAGTGTATTCCACAATTGACGAAACTTGTATTTCTGGGCTCATTTACAGCTTGTAATATATTTAAGTTGTTGGCTTTTACAGAAAACAGTTTCATGCCCAGCTATGTCACAAATAGAACACTAATTAGAGAACCAAGCAAAAATCTAGGGTAATAAGTACACCATTACAAAATAATCTAACACCCTTATCTACCCCTGAAATGCTTTCCTCTTGCATCCTCTTGAATTACTCCAGCAGTCAAAAACTGACTTCAAAACATGTGCAGCTCTTGCCTAAAGGTCCTCATAGACAAAACAAAAAAAAGGGGAAGTCAATGATTTATACTGACACTCCTTATAAGGGAAAGATTAAAAGAAAAGAAAAAATTATCAATTTGGAAAAAAAAACGCTTTCAAAGAAAACTACTCAATAAGACAAACAAATTATTCAGTAGATTTCTCACCAAAAAAAAAAATTTTAAGTAGTCTGTCCAAAGACATAAATGATGAAGATATAGCATTAAACAAGAATTCAATTGTTAATTTACTTAAGGTAACAGACGGTGTGTATAATAGTGATATACATATTGAAGATTTTATGGTTGTAAAATTTCCGACTAAATATAATCTATATACAAAATAGTGCTCAATTTTCTTAAAAGAACAGAGCAATAAAAATTAGTAAAAAATCACAAATCAAACTTTTTTTATTTTACACTGTGTTTTTCATTAATAAAGACTTAGAGCAAAATGCATTGCATTTATGCTCTAAGTTATATCAGCCATAACCTATTATATCAGCCATGTGAAAGAAATATCTACTATGAACACTACAAAATTTTTGAGAAAAAACAAAACAGTTTAGCGTTCATTTTCCCTGATGCTGATGTTATTTCTTTAGTGGACACATCAGAAATTGTTGCAGTTTTAAAATCTCTGACTCCAGCAAAGATGGAAAGAACAGCATCATTATTTTAATTTTGATATAATTTGGCAAATCTTATTGTAAAACACCTTTTTTTGCATATTGTGTAGAAAGTTTTTATTTGTACAGTAAAGCATTTAAAATAAAAAAAGCTTATTGATTTATTTTATTAATAATGATATGGTCAAAAGTGTACTCTCTTGGTGGTTGAAACTACTTTTAAAACAGTTGTAGAATTAACAAAATTTTATATACACTATATTTTTAAAATTTTTTTGTTTAATTCCATTACTTGTAATATTAAAAAGTTAATCGCTTCTCATAATAAATCATTGATAAATAAATAAAAACCTGCTAAGTGGTTGAATGTTCTCTGTTATTCCAAGATTTGTGTATATGTATTAATATTGTATACACATATTAAATATTCACACATATCCATTTCAAATCATCCAAAATCATTGCACCAAAATCAATTTCTTTACTTCTTTTTTTTTTTAATTTTTTCTAAATTTTTTTTTACAATTTTAGCAAAAAAGGTTTTTGCTAAAATTGTACAAGGTCTGTATCTATATCTGCATCTCATACATGACTGAAACTTTTCCTTCCAGTATGCATAATTTTACATGTATTAAGATGTAGTTCAAAAGTCACTTCTTTGACCATCTCATAAGATATAGTAATACTTTATTATCAATAGGGCTAGTAATTTTTAAAATTAAATCGTGTCATTTGCATACAATTTAATAGTTAAAAGATCAAATTTTAATATGATCTGTAAAAAATCAATAATTACTAAGAAGCATTTGTATCTATGTATCCTATTGCATTTGTTATTTTGCATTGCATTGCATTTGTATCTATCTATCTTGTTGCATTTAAAGATAAAGAGACATGATGTAAATCTGAGGTTGGTAAAAGCTGTCGTAACACATATTATAGAAAAAGTATCCTGCAACCTCTAGTAGGCTGTAGGAAACCAATAAAGTTAAATATTTAATTCATTTTGAAGTCTTAAAATTTCTTAACATCTACATTATCTACATATGAGCAAACTACATGTTATTTAATGATATAATTAGGAGACAATAATGGTAGTATCATGTTTGATAAAGAAATTTATTGTATCCTAAATAGTTATTTTTAATTGGTAATTGATATTTAAAAAAATTACATATAGTTTACTTCCTGTGTTAAGAACAATTTTAATTATAAAAATATTATATATTTTAAAATAGAATGAAGCACTTGAAGACCTGAGAACAATACAGTTGTTCCATGTCCAATCCACATGTGGTCATTTTTTTTGTTAAATACTAATCTAGTTATAATTTTACAGTCACATGTTCTGAGAATTTTAGTACTCTAGCTATTGTAAATTTTGAACCTTAAATAACATGGCTGTATGATATTTTTCGCATCTGAAGCACAAAACAACTAAAAAGTGACATACAGTGTTAATCTCTCAAACTAGTGATTGTTAATGGAATCAAAAAGTTTATGAAAAAGAAACAAGTCACCTTGTGTGTTCAGTAAGTCTAGGTCCTGCATTTTTTACTTCTTACAATAAAATGTTAGCTCTCAAGTTGCTTACTTTTTAGCTAATATTTTAAGTTGCGCAATTTTCTTTAATTTTTAATAATCATGTTATTTTTTATAAACCTTTTTGGGAAAGATGTTCTTTTCATTTTCAGTTTTATATTTCTAGCTATAAATTTCAAGTTATCTATATCCTGTACTCTACACTATGTTAACAGAATGCAAAAATTTTAAAGTTTTTTGGATGTTATTGAAGTCTATTGCATTGCATTAGAAAAAATCCTAAAAAAGGCAACCTGTGTTATAAAAGTATCAAAATTTCAAAACATCATTCATTTTAAATTATTTAACACTAATAATACTTTCTTATAGAAAAAAAATTAGTAGCAAATTAGTTTTTTTTTTCAATAAAGTTCTTTTTAGAAAAAAAATGAAAAGTGAGGGAATTGTTACAAAAGACAGTCATATATGGAAAGAAGGCTTTATGGAAAAAAAAACTGGAATAATTAAAATGTGGAAATCACGTTATTTTGTACTTCTAGATGATGTGTTGTGTTATTTTTTGCGTGAAGAACAAAAGGAGTCATTGCGTCCTACTGGAAGAATATTCTTTAGTGATACAACTTATATTGATAGAACTGAAAAGAAATCTCATCCATATGCTATTCTTATTCAAACACAATCTAAAAAGCACTTAATTAGTTGTGCTTCATACCGCGAGCGTGAAGATTGGGTAAATAAAATATGGGAAGCCAGAGAAAAACATAAAATATTAGAACATGATGATCCAATTAGAAGAAAAAGCACTCGTCTCGGAAAAGATTTCAAAAGAGTTACTATTCAAAAAGATCCACAACATGGTATTGGATGTACAATTAAAAATGTAGGTGGAGCAATATTCGTGAGTAGAATTATACCTGATGGACCTGTTGCAACATCTGGAGTGCTTAGACCAGGTAAGTATTTATTTTTCTTGAAAAGTTCATTTTTGTGTGTATTTTTTTGGAGGATTGTTTTTTATGGAAAAAATACAAAAAATACGAATCATCTCAAGTTTGTTATAATATTTAGTTTTGATTAATTTTAATCAGTTTATTTGAAAAATTCAACAAATTTAAAATAATTATCAGAAAAAAAAACTTGAAAGATTTTAACTTGTTATTCAGCAGTTTATATATATATATATATATATATATATATATATATATATATATATATATATATATATATATATATATATATATATATATATATATATTATATATATATATATATACACACACACACACATCAGAATGTATTTTTATTTGCGTATTGAGTATAATATTATCATCATACTCAATACGCAACTCAGCATTTTTTTGAGTATAATCCTCAGTATGCAACTTATCATACTTATTTTTGTTGAGTAGAATACTCAATACACAACTCATCATACGTATTATTTTTGAGTATTTTGCATAAAAATTTGCAATTTTTTTGAGTGTAAAATAGAATTTTACATTTAAAATTTATTTTTTCGTTTTATTGAATTTCAAACAGAAATAATATTTCCTCAAAAGAAAAAAAATAATGAAAAAATCAATTATAGTTTTCAAAAATGTACTTTTAGTTCACAACCAAAAAAAACCCATTAATTACATTGCGATGTTTTAAAAACAAATTCTTTTGGATTTGTATGTTAAAAATCACATCTTCAAGTCTCTAGGGAGCAATTAGCATTGCATTTTAAACAACGATTTATGAGGCTGCTTTGAGTAGCGCTTTTTAAGCTGCCTAGTAAGCATGTAGAACTTCGTATTTGAAATAATGACTTTATGTGCTTTAATTGAATTACGTTTTTTAATTTTTCTTAAAAGTATGCAATTTTATTTTGAAAATATATTTTTTCTTTTTATTTTGTTGATTTTATGAGACTAGATGTATATTAGTCAAAATAATTAAATAGAAAAAATGCTAAGGGATCATCCATAAATTACATAACGCAAACTTTCACAATAAACAAAACAAAAAAGATCAAAAGTTTTCCCTCGCAGAGTCTTAATTTAAATAAAAAATCAAAATAGCCCATTAAGTTTTATTAAAATAGCCGCGTTAAAGAGCTTAATATCTCCTACTTCTATTTAAAAAGTATATTTTGCGTTACATAATTTATTGACAATCCCTAATTAGATGTAAATATTTCTATTTCTATTTATAGTAAACAAATAATATAATTTTGATTTAATATTTCAGTTAATTAATAATTAAAATAAACCATTTGAATCTTAGCTTCAATTTATATATACAATATAGTTTAATCTAATTTATTTTAATGATATTGTTTGAATGTTTAAAATCAAGTTTTGTTTTAGATTTTTTGCTTTGATGTCTGGAAGATACGCCAAAAGAAAAAATTCGACTGTAAATAGTTCTAGAAAAAAAAGAAGAAAAAATAATGAAGAAGATAAAGAAAGTCTGCCTGTAAATAAACAAATAATCTCAAATAGATGTAATAGCACCTTAAGTGATTTCTCAATTTCAAAAAATCAAGACCAATCCTTGTGCAGCAAAAGCTTAAGCAATCTTTCATCAACAAATTTAAGTTTTTGATTATATGCTCAAGAGATTGATAAAATTCAACACAACTTAAAAAACAACAAGTTTTTATGTAAAATTTTTAAATTAGGTGACACTGAAAAAACTAATAGTTCATTGGGAAACATAAATTAATTCTAAGCCTAGAAAGAAAGAAAGGCTACAGTTTAACTGCATTTATTGCTATAAAGTATTACATGAGCCAATTGGTAAAAGTGGTATTTTTGACATTTAAAATACATTTAAAACATAAGTTTTAAAAACAAATGCCTGCAGGGAGCCTTGATAACAAAGATGATTCGTGCTTAAATGATAATGTCATGGATCTAATTAAATATGTAATATCATCCAATATGGCAACCCAAGAACTGCGTAACTTGATTCTAAAAAGACTTTTAGAGCGTCATAAAATTCATTTACCATGTGAAAAGTCTTTTGTCTATAATATTATTTCTAAAGTAACAGGAAAGATAAAAAATCAATCACGAACCTCTTTAGAAAAGCCAAAACTGTTACATTAATAGCTGCCATCAGGGATAGCTGTGAAATAGCTGATTTTTTTGCCTTATGTTGCCAGGTTGCTTTTGTTGATTTCAGTAAAAAACTAATTGTTCTTGGTCTTCAACGAATGAATGGTCCACATAATGCTGATATATAAATAATATATTAGTTTCTGAACAAATATTAAATCAATATGATTTTTGATAAATCTAAAGTTGATGGTTATGTGAGCAATGGTGGTAAAGCTTTTCTTAGAGCTTTTCCTCATCTGACTTAAAAATCGGTAATTAGATTGAAAAAGATTTTTGGGAAGACTTGTTTGAAAATGACGATAGTGTTGAGAATGACCAGGAACAGAATGAACATAACTGAAAGATTCACCTGAAAATTAAATTGATCCTGAAACAAATGAGTTGCATACTGAAGAAACAAGTCCAATTCAAAATGATATTAAATTAAGCAAGCTATCTAATGGATTGACACTGAGCTTGATGCTACCAGAGTAGAATTAATAGAAAAGAGCCTGCAACATGACAGATCAAACATTAAATTATGCTTTTTTAAAAAGTAACTTAGCCATTCTCAATGAACTGGCTGAATAAAAATATTTTCTTTATTCATTTGTAAATAATTTTCTTGATCATTGTTTTGTTTATGAGTTGCAATTACATTTTTGAAAATTATAATTAATTTTTTCTTTCATTTTCTTTTCATTT
>NC_088923.1:29882500-29967500 GCF_038396675.1 Hydra vulgaris
TCTTATTTTCTTTGTTATTAAAAGTTATTACTTAAAAATTCCGCAAGTACCTTCTGTTTAAAGTTTTTTTGTATTTTTTCTAATCATGAAGAAGCGGTTTTGTGTTATAGAGAACCGATTTTGTGTTATAGAGTTGGTTAATTAGTTTTCTGCTTCTTTTCTTTGCCTTTATTTGTTGTTTTATAGTGTATTTTGGAGTCTTTATTTAATATTCATTTTTTTTAACTGATGACCAATTGTCGATTGATTTACACCGAATTTGATACCTATTTTTCTCTGACTGACCCCTTTTCGATTGTTGACAAGTCTCGTTAATTCGGCTTTCTTTTCTCTAGTCCATGATGTTGGACGACCAGGGTGCTTTCTATCAGAAAACGATTGAACAGTTTCAAGTCTTTTTAGGTTATCATATATTGTACTTCGAGCAAATCCTTCCTTTTCAAAATGATTTACGATTTTTTTTTATATTAGGTTTATTTACAAAAAACATTTTTAGTCGCTTTCAAAAAGATTCTCGTTCAGCTGCATTTAACCTCATTTTAAATAATTGTGTTTCAAATAATAAAGTTTATATTTTATAGAATGTTTATGCCTACGCATAAAACCACAAAAACTAATTATTATGCTCAAATAATGAAATTAGGATTTGTCCGATAACTTCCGCATCACCCATTAGTTATATAATAAAAGTTTTTTTATAAGAGTTACAATGTTTTTCACCCTGAATCGACAAAACAATCAAGGAGTTATAAAAAAATAGTTCAGGCATATTTAGTATATAGTTCAATCATAAGCCTTACAAATAGCGATTTAGCACTTTCTACTTGTAAAATAAAATAACATAATATTTTTAAAATAAAGTAACATAGTGTTTTTGTACAATTAATATTGTAGGTTTTTCCAGAAAAGTATGGTTATTTTACTGTGAACCGCAATCATTTTAATTTGGACAAAAGTAGTAACTTTTAACATATTTATTAGATTTTCCCTATAATTACCAGATTGAGATATAATTTGGTAATAGATATGTGGTATCTTGAGTTATTATTGGTTTTCAAGTTTTTGCTCATATAATGAGTTTTTTTTTAATAATTGGATTTGCGATCAAAGAATGTCCAAACCATACTTTTTAGTCTTAACTTTTCTTTTAAACCTTTATGAAAATATTTAAATAAGTTTTCAAATTAGTATTCCTTATAAACCAGTAATTGTTTAAAAGTTTTTTTTTTTTATTTAAAAGCAACAATTGGTGTTGAAAACAAAAGTTTTAAATTTAAAAATGCAGCAATAACGAGAAATTAAACTATGCATTGTTTACAATGCATAATTTAATTACTCACTTTTATTTACCCTCACAATTTTTACCTAAAGATTTTTTGAAAGTAATAAATATGATATAATAAGGGAATAAATAAGTAAATAAGACTGAGTACTAAATGGAGACTTACACCATGTCCAAGTTACTACAAACTACTGCTACAAACACAACCTAACTCTAGTTAAAATGTTTTGTATGATAAAACATTGCAACTAGAGTGAATTTGTAAATGAATTTATAAAAGAATTCAAACTCATTAAAATAACAGAAGTTGTTAGTAAGTTGGTAATTAAGTTAGTTGGTTTCTTTCCTATCATTAACCATTGCAGAAATCATGAATTTAATTATTGAAAATATGTTTTAAAGTGATTTTTTTTATCTACATTGCCAACTATCAAAAGCTTTGAAATATTCTATGTTTTAGAAAATATTGTATTTCTTAAGCTGGCGCAGATGTATCTTTAATACATTGTTTCCAGTTTAGGATGTTGAATGCTGGATCTTCTTGACTCGAAGCAAGGGTTTTGCTTGTGTTTTTATAATAAAGCAACTCATTCTATTATCTCCTAATGAGTGTACAGCTCTAAAACTCAGTTTTATGGTTCTGAGGCCGGCTAGGAGTCAGGTTTCCTGAACTCTGTGGTAGCTCTCAGAAAGGCTGCTTCCATCAACAGCTGAAAAATATCAAAATGTTAACAGCGCCATGTTGCGCATGGATAGTGTCCCTGTTTTTACTTTTGGTGTGCATTGTCAAGGTCACATTTGGAGCCCTTTGTTATGGCTTAGGGTTTATTAATAGTAATGAGGCTTGCTTGGGCTATTAAACAGTACACTGAGTACTATCATGGCCCTTGGGTAGAAATCTTTCGTCTTCCTGTTGACGAATGTGCTTCTTACATAACTTCGTGGATTTAGGTTGGCATGGAATCTTTTATTCCCAATTGACGATTCCTGGTTAAGCCTCACTCTTCTCCATGGTTTTTTTCACATTGTCCTACTACAATTGCCAATCCAAACCATAACTTCCATATCTATCAGCAAAACAATTCTCCAGAAACAGACATCTGTTTATTACTGCTAGAAACCATTGTGAAAAGGTTTTGTCTAATGCCAAAGCATGCTATATTCAAGTCACGAAATCTTGTGTTTCCTCACAAAAATTAGGCTCTCGTGACTTCTGGAGAATCTTTAATAGTATCAATTATAAAGACAAATCTGTAATTCCACCTCTCTTGTATGGTTCAGACTTTGTCACCTCTCCTAAAGTCAAAGCTGAATTGTTTGCTAAGAACTTTTCATCAATATCATCTCTTTATTCCACTAGTTGCGTTCTACCTGATTGTGCATTAGATAAAAGTAAAGAGGTTAAGGCCATCACTCTTGACATTTCTAAAGATTTTGATAAACTTTAAGATTATTGAATCCTTTCTAATCGCACTATAAAAGTTGTCCTTGATGGACAGTACTCTTCTTCATATCCTGTAACTTCAAGTGTTCCTTAAGGTTCAATCCTTGGCCTTATACTCTTTTTAATTTATGTTAAAGGTCTTCCAGATATTCTGACCTCTAAGGTGGCATTGTTTACTGATGATACTACCATTAATTCTTGTCATGATAAGAAGCCAACACTCTCTGATTGCTTGGAGGGGGCATTTGAGTTTGAAATGGATCTCACTTCTGCTACAGCATGGGGCTCACAGAACTTTTGGCTGGTGAACTTTAATTCAGATAAAACTCAATATTTTTCAGCCAATTGTTATTGCAATAATTTAGATCTTCCTATATTTATGAACAGTAATGTACTCAATAAGTTATCTACCCTTCATCTTCTAGGACTAACTCTTACTTCTGATCTTTCTTGGAAACCATATATCAAATCTGTTGCAAAATTAACATCTGCTAAGGTGCATCTCTTTATCGAGCCTGACGCTTTTTTTCTCTGGATTCTATTCTCTATCTCTATAAATCTCAAATCCGGCCTTGAATGGAATACTGTTGCCATATCTATGGCGGATCATGATGCCCTTTCTCTTTTAGTCAAGGTGCAAAAACGCATTGTAAATATAGTTGGACCTGCTTTTGCAGCCAACCTCCAACCATTATCACATTGTCGTAATGTTGCTTCTCTTTCTCTTTTCTAAAAATACTATAATGGACACATATCTGTAAAGAGCTAGCGTCTCTTGTGCTAACTACTAAAATTCATTCTCGTGTTACTTGTCATTTAATTAAGTCTCATCTTTTTTCTGTGACTTTTCTTAAGTGCTCCAAAAACTCTCATTCCTCAAGTTTTTTTTTTCTCTAACATAAGTTCTTTGAAATTCACTTCCTTTATCTTGCTTTCATGATTCATATAATTTGCAAACTTTTAAGATGTCTGTCAAGCGTTATCTTGCTCTACAATCTTCATCCTTTCTCTTCCAGTAACTTCCAACTTTAATTAGTGGTTGCTTGCAGCCTTGTTGGAAACAAAGATGCTTAAAAAAAAAATGTTTGATATATATGCTTAATTTTTCTTGGACTATACCATCAAATATCAAGCCATACTGACTGCAGATATTAAAAATCATTTAAAAACAGCTTGGCCCTTATGAGTTGCACTATAAATTTCTTGATGTTTTACACTTTTTTAACAGCAATTATGAGTTTTTTCCAGGGGGACCCACATACATATGTTTTTTTTGACAATTGCACACTGCTTTTTTGCTGGTATATTTATATATGGTAAATCTTTCTTAACATCTTTAAGACCGTTTTTTTTCCTTTTTTTTTTAATTATTATTGTTCTGCTTCGAATATCTCTTGTTTAAAAATGCTTCTTACAAGATATAAAAATTAAAAAATTTTTCAAACTATTTCTATAACATATCTTTAATCTGTCCTTGTATGGAATACTGTTGTGATATCTGGAGTGGATCTTTAAATATGCCTTTTCTCTTTTAGAAAAGGTGTAAAAACGCATTGTAAATATAGTTGGACCTGCTCTTGCAGCCAAACTTCAACCATTTTCACATCATCGTAATATTGCTCCTCTTTCTTTTTTCAATAAATACTATAATGGGTACTGCTTTAAAGAGCTAGTGCCTCTTGTGCCATCTACTAAAATTCGTTATCGTGTTACTTGTCATTTAAGTCTCATCTTTTTACTGTGATTGTTCCTAATTGCTTCAAAAAATTTTATTCGTATTGTTTTTTTCCTTGAACATCAGTTCTTTTGAATTTAAATATATATATATATATATATATAAATATATATATATATATATATATATATATATATATATATATATATATATATATATATATATATATATATATATATATATATATATATATACACACACACTAGCTGTCTGAACCCGTAAAATACAGGTCTTGGTGATTTTGTTTTACACCAACCTCTATTTTTATACTTATTAGCTAGGTATGTCAAATATTACATCTCTATTAATAATAAAAATCTATCTAATTATAATATAAATTTTATAATGTAAATTATTTAAATGTAATTTTTACACATGAGTTTTTTTTTTAATAAAATATAGTGGTTTGAAAATCTTTTATTAATTTCTATGCAATGCTGCTATTCAATATATTTCTACCCAATGCTGCTATTCAATATATTTCTATGCAATGCTGCTATTCAATATAGTTGTATTTATTAAGTGTATCCACTTAAAAAGTGTTTAGTTATTACAATTGGTATAAAAAGTTTGGCATATAAAATAATTAAATATAAAATAACTGTTATATAAAATAGTTTGTTTTTCTATATGATATATAGTTTCAGTAGCCTTGTGGTTTAGTGTGCTGACCATTCTATTGACATCCTAACAATATCTTGGATTTAAATCTACCCCTAAGAATTTAAATTTATTTTGGTTATTTTATTTATTTTAAATATAAATTAAAACAGTTTCAGCAAAAAAGACTTTTAGAAAAATTTAAAAAATTATATTATACATATATTATACACAATAGTTCCATTCACAAACTCAACTTAACATACTGACATTTACACTTGTATATACATGTATACATTTACACTTGCATATGCATGTGTATATATATATATATATATATATATATATATATATATATATATATACACACACATATATATATATATATATATATATATATATATATATATATATATATATATATATATATATATATATATATATATATATATATGTATATATATAAATGGTGTCCCAAAATTAACGCAAGATTTGAATTAAATAGATAACACAGTTTTTAGTCTATGGATTGTTATTTTTTTATTGAATCATGAAGTACATAGGATAAGGTTATTTATGGAATAACACATCGGGCATATGGCCTCCATGGCTTTGCATGCACATACGCACTCATTTGTCGAAAATTTCTTCAAGTTGTCGAAAATTTCTCAACGAAACTCAGTCACATTTTTCATAAATGTGACTGAGTTTCGTTGATGCAGCATTGAATCTCCTCCTTTAATGCAAGGGTGGTTGTGGGCTTGTTGACATAGACCTGTGATTTCAAATAACCCATAAAAGAAGTCTAATAGTGTTAAATCACACGATCTAGGGGGCCAATTCTGATCACCAAAACAAGAAAGCACACAACCTGGAAATGTCTCATGTAGTAATTGAATTGTTTCATGGGCTGTATGGCATGTGGCACCGTCTTGTTGAAACCACATATTGGCCACATCAATATCATCCAATTTTGGCAGAAAGAGCTGTGTTATAATGTTGCCATATCAAGCACCAGTAACAGTCACTGCTTGACCAGTCTCCTCATTTTCAAAAAAGTATGGTTCAATTATGCCTCCAGCCCAAACAGTAACACAATGTGGATGCATTTGTTTTTCAACAACTGCATGTGGGTTCTCGGAACCCCCAAAGAGGCAATTTTGGCAATTAAGAAAGCCATCAAGGTGAAAATGTGCTTCATCACTTAGGATGATTTTGCTCGAAAAATCAGCATCCATTTGTTGATGTTTAATAATCCATTTAAGGAACTCTCTTCGCTGTGCATGGTCATTAGGCTTCAGTTGTTGTGTTAATTGAATTTTATAAACATTGAGACACAGATCTTGAGTGAGTATATGCTGTAGAGAACTTCTTAAAATTTGCAATTCTTTTCCATGACGCCGAATGGAGGTTCCTGGATTGTCACAGACACTCGCATGCATTGCTTCAATATTGACATTTGAACGGCTTGTTTTCGGACAACCATTGTGTTTGGCGTCTCCAACGGATTCAGTCTCCCTGAATTTTTCAATTAATCCCTTCACAGTTGACCAAGTTAAAACACTATTCCGACCATATTTTGTACGAAATTTTTGAACTGCGGCTGCCAAGCTTTCATTATTTTTGAAATATTGTTCAATAATGAAGACATGTTGTTCTATTGTGTAACGCTCCATTTTTACTAACCCTAAACTGTCAGCTGTCGAAGTGTTTTTTTTTTAGGATTGCCAACACTTTAGTGCACAAATGGCAACAAATTCAAATCTTGCATTAATTTTGGGACACCCTTTATATTTGTGATGAACTTATTGCACATTTGTGGCCAATACTGATGCCGATTAGCTAATTATTAAAATTTTTGAAAATATAAAACCATACAATTTTGAATTGTGTAAACTTTTTTATGGAATCAGAACTGGTAAAAAAATACTCAAACTTAAATCATACCCTTATTTTAAAAGGGTTTTATCTTTTTTAAAAATCTTTTGAAAATTTTTCAAACGTTTTCAAACATTATTATTACGACATCACAACAAAGTACTCTTCTGTTACACAATACAACATCACAACAAAGTACTCTTCTGTTACACAATACAACATCACAACAAAGTACTCTTCTGTTACACAATACAACATCACAACAAAGTACTCTTCTGTTACACAATACAACATCACAATAAAGTACTCTTCTGTTACACAATACAACATCACAACAACGTACTCTTCAGTTACACAATACGACATCACAACAATGTACTCTTCTGTTACACAATACAACATCACAACAAAGTACTCTTCTGTTACACAATACAACATCACAATAAAGTACTCTTCTGTTACACAATACAACATCACAACAAAGTACTCTTCTGTTACACAATACAACATCACAACAAAGTACTCTTCTGTTACACAATACAACATCACAACAAAGTACTCTTCTGTTACACAATACAACATCACAACAAAATACTCTTCTGTTACACAATACAACATCACAACAACGTACTCTTCTGTTACACAATACAACATTAAAACAAAGTACTCTTCTGTTACAAAAATTCTTCCAGTTATGAATTTCTATTTATAATTGAATTTATTTTTATTTTTATTCATCTTGTTGTAATGTCTTGAACTTATTTTCTGGCACTTGATAATGAG
This sequence comes from Hydra vulgaris, assembly GCF_038396675.1. Lineage (NCBI taxonomy): Eukaryota > Metazoa > Cnidaria > Hydrozoa > Anthoathecata > Hydridae > Hydra > Hydra vulgaris. Next base: position 29,890,223 of record NC_088923.1, read on the forward strand.
TTTGATATTTTCCATAAACTTTAAAAGAAGATGGTGAATGATTAAAATGGGTAATATGTTTTCACAAGTTGTTGATATATTTTTAATATATATCCAGGCAAATGCAGCGTCATTCAACACAAGTTGCAAAGTGTGTAAAAAACATGGTAAAGTGTTGCAACCTGCCTCTCTTATTCCAGCTACCATATTAGCTGCATTATCTCTAACAACTAAATGTACCTTTGAAGTTGGAATAAGAAAGTCGTTCATAGAACTTTGAATTGCTTCTCTTATATTTTTGGCAGCATATGTAGCATTAAGTTTACTAACTCGAAGAATTGCTGATTTTTGATGGAATTCAATAGTTGACCAATGAGCTGTCAAACTAAGAAACAAGCATTTTCCGTTGGTAGATCCCCATCCATCAGTTGTAAATGAAATGTATGAAGCATCAGTTATTTCTTTTTATATTTTGTCTAACTTTGTTGCGTATAATCATTTCTGCATTGTAGTTATTAATTAATTTAGGCCTGTAATCAGTAATGTCCCAGAGCTTTTTTTTCTCAAGTGTTTCAAACAAAGTTTTTTGAGACTGTTTTAAGCAATTTGCTTCAGTTGACTTGATTTTCTTGAACACATTTTATTCATTTTTTGCTCTGCTTTTGTTTTGTTTTTCATTAAGTTTAAACTCTTTGCTATTTTTTTATCTTTTACTATTTTTTTATGTTTTGTTCATATTTGTTGTGTTAAAAGAATTAAATTTTTTTTCTTTGTTACCTTTTGTAATCTTCATTTTGCATGTGCTACATATTGCAATTAAGACATCTTCAGGAGAAAGTAAAATATTTCCACACCCAACTACCTAATTTTATTGGAATACCTTTTCCAAACAAAGCTGCTGCCCTTATGAATATATATTTGGTTCTGTAACTTTATTAACTTATTAGTAATATATATATATATATATATATATATATATATATATATATATATATATATATATATATATATATATATATATATATATATATATATATATATATAAATTACTAATAATATATTATATATTTATATATATATATATATTTATATAATATATATAGTTATATATATAAATAACTTTATACTTTCTTTTAGGTCTTTTAACACAGCAAATATTGTGTATATATATATATATATATATATATATATATATATATATATATATACAGTATATATATGCAATATATTATATATATACATATATATATATATATATTATATATATGCAATATGTTATATATATATACAATATATTATATATATACAATATGTTATATATATATACAATATATTATATATATGCAATATATTATATATATGCAATATATTATATATATATATATATATATATATATATATATATATATATATATATATATATATATATATATATATATATATATCAGGTGATCAAATTATGGACATTAATGGAACTCAAGTTTCACAATGCCCAATTGAAAAAATCAAAGAAATAATACGCAGTTCTCCAGAATATGTTGTGTGCACTGTAAAGCCAGTAACTCACTATACTAGTCATGATGATAGTCCAAGGCAAGTACGACAACCTTACACAGAAGTTGATCCAAATTTGCTGCGAGAAACCGGTAGTACTCAGAACAAAACCTTTCAAGTTGGTTCTGCTGTTTCTGAATCAGTTGAAGAACTTCGGGCATTATCTTCACCATCGTCACCCTCAATTGATCAAAAACTTGACCAGCATGATAAGTTAGGTAAAAAACTGACTAATTATGCTCAACTGGAATTCTCAACACATTCTTGATTTTTCATTATATTTATAAATTCATTGTATATAGATAATGTAGAGTTTTTGATTTCTAAAAGCATTTGAGTTTTACACATGACTGTTTATATATGCGTTCTACTGTACTTACTCAAATTTTTCTATGCTCTATTGAGCATACATGCATTTTAATATGTATGCATGCATTTTAATTTGTATACATGTATTTTGCAGTGCATACACGTATTATGCTCGTATGCATTCATAATTGCATTTAATAATAATTTCAAAAATTTGTTTTTCAATTTTGTTTTAATTAAAAGTTGAAGCACCATTTTTATTTATTTTCAAACACTTGTTTTTCTATTTTTCTATTTTAATATATTTATATATAGATATTTTTTTATTTCCGTTTTCGTAATTATTTTTCTATGTTTTGTACGTAGAATATTTTTTATATATTAAAACTTTAAATTTGTATTGTAACATGATGAAATTGTTTACTAAAATTACTCGCGAGTTTTTTTATTCCAACAATAAAATAATGTTATTATTTTTTTTAATGGAGCTTAAAATCGTTCTTTTGAAAAATTACGTTTGAAGGATTAGGTTTTTTTTTGAAAAATTAAGTTTGAAAGAGTAAGTTTTTTTTTTTAAGTGCAAATTGTACTTGTATATAAAATCTTTCCCAATCGAGTACTCAATCAAAAAGCTAAGCATCAATGACGTAGTTATTTTGATGTTTCTGATCACATTATCACATTTTTTGATATTTTAAAATAACAGTGAATGAATTCTGGGAGCAAAATAGCCCCAAAAGTTTGCTCCCTGAACCCAAAATGCGAAGGCAATAAGGTAATTTTATTAATATATTATTATATTTCAGCACATAAAATTCGTCATTACTAAGTAGAACTCATAATTAACTTTCAATAACTTGTCTTTCGCATTTGAATTTTTGTTTTTTAATAGTCGGAGTGAAATATTTATTATGCCAAAAGTGTAAAACAGCAGTTAATGTAATATTTTGCGAAATTGTTCTATGAACAAGTACGTACGTTTTATAATTCAAGTCGTATACTGCTGAAATCGTATTATTTTCTTAATAAAATATCTTATACTTTAATATCAAGATAAATACTTTAATATCAAGATAATAATCGTATTATTTTCTTAATAAAATATCTTATACTTTAATATCAAAATAAATATGAAGATCTCTCACATGACAACGAGGAAGAATCCTCGAAAATAAATGTAAAACAAATCTTATTAGACCACAATTATTAAAATACAACATGTAAGAGTTCATCATTTGTGGTAGTTGGATTTTCCATTAAAGACGTTGCTTCGTTATGAAGAGAATTTATTTTTATCATGTAAGATATAATAATGATTTAAAAAGTGATTTTAGCAGCCTGTAAGTGCATAATAAATTGTATCAAAATATATAAAGATGTTTTATATATAACCAATTATACATACGTTTACATATGTACATAAGAGTGAATCGATCTTTATCATCTAAGTCACAAAATTCATATTAAGTATTGTTTTTAACGGCATGTAAACCAACTCATTGTGAAACTATGTTCCAAAATATATGGCAGAAGTATGTTGGCATTTTTCCTCGATAAAAACATCTGAGTATGTTGTATGAATTGTTTTGTATTAGTTCATCCGAAGTTAAAGGCAACTGCTATCACTATATTTAAAGCGATAAACTATAAAATAAATACTGCGATTATTATTACTAATTATTAACACAAATAGAATAAATTACAAGAGATCGATATCTCATGACGGTACGCGAGCAAGAGAATTAAGCGCGTGTTGCTATTGCTTAAATCAGTAATTTTGCGGGCATGCTCTGAGAAGCTAAACGGACTGGTGCATTAGCAACCTATCGCAACAATACTTGTTACTCTTTGAGAGTACTTATCTTAACTCGTTTACTAAAGATACTATGTCCTTATAAAGGTTACATAAAAAATTTGTAGATTTTAGTGAATAAATCTAATGTAGTGATCGGAAAATTTCGGTTTCGGTTTCGGCCGAAATTTTGCTTTTAACCGAAACCGAACTTTCGGTTTCGGTAGTTTTTTAAGTTTCGGTTCAAACCGAAATTTTGGTTTGAAGTTGAACCGAAATTTCGGTTCAACTTCAAACCAAAAACCGTAATTCAAAAAGCATTATTAAAATAATAATTAATTTTTTTCAAATTAAACTTTGTTGACAGATTTTTAATTAATTTTTTATATATAAATATTATATATTAATATAAATATTATATTAATATATAATATACCTATCTAATAAATTTATTTTTTAAATTTATAAAGTTATGCATATTTTATGATTATAAACGCTTATAATATAATTCTATAATTTATTCTATAAACGTCGTTCATATAAAATGCAAACGTTTTTTTTTCTGTAACAAATTTTGTTGAAAACATTGTAGCGTTTTTATAAAAAATTTAATTTGTTTTAATAAAATTTTGTTGACATTTCAAAAATTATTTTTTTAATTAATTACAAGTTAACATTTTACATTATATTCTTAACTATTAATTTACATCATTTCATTTATAACAACAAATCAACTCTTAATAAAACAAATATCAAAAGAGCATTGTTTAAACACGTTATTTCTTACTTTTAAAAAATTTCGGTTGTGCCGAAATTTCGGTTTGAATTTCGGTAAAAGTTTTGCCAAAACTTTGGTTTCGGTTTCGGTTGAGAAATGCCGCAACTGAAATGAACCGAAAACGAAATTTCGCCAAAATTCCAATTTCGGTCGATCACTAATCTAATGCAGTCAAGTGATTTCACCAAACCCTGGTGAAATCACTTGACACATCTTCATACTCAATTTTGTCTGAGATATCGTTTGGTGCAGTGAGGGTCCGGTGACGTCTGGATATGTATCTACATGTCGAGTTAGAAAAAAAGTTCTTTGCGAATAGTTCTGCATTATTCTTGGGAGAGATAATAAGATCAGTCCCATAAATGAGAGATGGAATTTTAGACCAAACCTAATGACGTTGTTGAAGATCTTCCAAATGTCTCTAGAGCCTATATTTGAGATAAGGTACAAGATTTAGTGAACTGAGAATAATGGAGCTTAGCATCAACAACACTTTTTTACACCGATTTACTTACCTATTACTTTCAATAATAAATAATGAATGTTCTCAAAAGATTTATTCTTCTGAAAAAAAAAATGAAAAGAATAATTTTAATTGGATGCAAAAAAAGTGAAAACCATGAAGTAGAATTAGACTTGACCTAATTCTACTCCATGTAGAATTAGATCAAGTGGAGCCGATTAGAACATTTATTTCGTCATTTATAAACATTTTACAACGATCTTGTTGTACAAATTTTATCAATAAAATTTAAATAAAAAAAAAAGTTAATAACGACAGGAGCAAAAAACACATCTAAACTTTTTACAGTATTTGTGTTAATAAGTTTATAACATAATAATAAAAGACATAATAATAAGAAATAATAAAAAATAGTCTTAGTATTTCTGAGTTTTTAGTATTTAATTATCTTTAAAATTGGAATTTTTTTATCAAAATTAAATTAAAAAGAGCAATGCTGATGTTGTTTCAATGGTAATGGTGAGAGAACTACTGAACTTACAAAAAGAGACGATATTGTCGTTCTTTACAGAAACAGTTAAAATGATTAATATAAAGTTTGATTCAGTTCAAAAAAGCATTCAAGAAGTAAGAAAAGATCTTGACGATATCAAAGCTGGCTTGACATTCGTTGGAGATGCCTGCGACGATAAGGTTAAAAGTGTAAATGAAAAAATTAGTAAAGTTAAAGAAGAGTTATCCAGCGTAAAGATAATACAGGGAAAAATTTCGACAGACAACAACGACCTAAAGCTAAAATCTGTTGATGCTTAATATCAAAAGAGAAATCAAAAAGAACGAGCGCATAGAGTGGGAGTTTCAAACGAGAATCGCGAACGAACAATTGTTATGAAACTGCATGACTAAGAGGACAAAAAAACGATCACTGATAACGCATCAAAGCTAAAAGGTACCAATATTTTTTTTAATGAAGATTATTTTAGTACAACTAGAAAAGTTCGAAAAGAGTTATTCGCTAAGGCGAAAATTCATAGACAAAATGGTTATTATGCTAAAGTTGTGTATAATAAACTAATTGTCCATGAATTTCAACAAAAAAACTCTGAAAGAACAGAAAATTTAATATTTCAAGGTGAATAGTTTATTTATTAATATATTAATAGTTAAATTCTTTCATATTTACTATATTTAAAAATGGATTCGAATAATGTTTTTGAACAAGGTTTTGAAAATATAAATTTTGACCCTTTTATTAAAAGGTAAATATTGGAATCCATCTAATTCTGTTTCTGAAGCTGCTTCTAATGTCCCTGTCACTAATAAAGCATCAGAAAGCGACTTTGCCATTTTGGATTTAATGGTTCGCACAAAACCCAATGCAAATGTTCAAACTATCCAGGCTTTGACAATGTGGTCTCACAACCAAACATTAGAATGGCTTAATAGTAAATCAGATGAAGAAAGAAAACAATTGCTTGAATATTAAAGAACTAAAGTAACATTAATGAAAAGCAAATATGATGAAAGAAAAGAAGCTCTTAAAAAAGATAAAGCTATGCACTTTCTAGCAATGCAAGAAGAAAAAAATCGAGAAGAAATTAAACTACAACATAAAAAGGTTGCAGCTTGTAATGATTTGATAAACTTAAATGTAAGGGCATGGATATCATTAAAGGAAGCAGAGAAAACAGTTTCTAATATAGAAGAGCCATTGAAATCAAAAGTACTCCTTGCTCAACTTAATTTTTATCGCATAATCTTATGTGTTGAATATGACAAAAAACATTTTTGTAAAACAAAAGTAGAAGGAAGCAAAAGAATAAACTTGTCTTCAGAGGAATTATATCAAAATCTTCTTATTGTTATTCAAGCAAATTTAACACCAAACAAACAATCTTTAAGTAATAATATAAGTAATAATTTAAAGCCTCGTACAATACGTGATGCAGCTGTTGAAAACAAAAAAAAAGAATTAATGGAAAAAATTCAGGATGCAAGACTAAACAAACTAATAGAGCAACAAAAAAAGCACTCCTTATCAAAATTTATTAACAATCCATCTGATTTTGTAGGTTTTTCTATACAACATCGTGTTAGAGAAGAAGATGCTCTTAAAGTATCTTGGGAACGTGCGCAAGTGGTTCAAATTGATCAATTAAACGGTAGAAGAACTACATACCTTGTTAAATATGATAACGAACCTGATGAAGTATGGTCATTTCCTTTATTGATTGATTTTGAAAAAGGTGATCTTATTCTTTGTAGCTAGGGTTGCGAGGTAATTTTATTTAATGTAAATTTAGAATTATGTTACAGTATATATTAATCTTATTTCTTTTATTGTTATGTTCCAACAGTTTGTTTTTACTGCATTTGAGTTCAGTGGTTTTTATCTTTACAAATAGTATGAATCATATCTGATATGTTTATCTGTACCAATTTTGTTTATTTGTTGTTGTTTATTTGCAGCTTAACTGCACATTTTTATTATTAAAAAAAAAAAAAAAAAAGCTTAGGCTAATTTACTATTACTTTTACATGAACTGCCTATCAAGTAAAGGAAAGAATCCAGAAACGGAGGGCTAACTTTAGGCTAATTTACTATTACTTTTACATGAACTGCCTATCAAGTAAAGGAAAGAATCCAGAAATGGAGGGCTAACTTTAGGCTAATTTACTATTACTTTTACATGAAATGCCTATCAAGTAAAGGAAAGAATCCAGAAATAGAGGGCTAACCTTAGGCAACATGACAGCTCACGGATGGAGTGCAAAGTCCTATGGCTTACCTTCTCGTTGGTGCACTTCGTTAAGTAAGTTAGACAATTTTGTCTAATTTATGAACGGAATAGCCAAGGCAAATTATGTATAAAATTGTTTGTTAACAATACACACACAGCCTACTCTGAAGTTTGAATTAAAATTCAATAATTAAAATATTTTTTCTGAGTTCAAATAATTTGCAACATATAGTCAAATTTGGGTACATTAATAGTGCGATAATTTATTTCAAAGACAAAACGATTTAAAACATCTATTAAAAAGTTTAAGACAAAAAGATAGAAAAGATAATCCGTATAAGTATTTCCACGTGCTGTTAATCTATGAAATCTCAATTTCTTAATACAAGAGGGGGGTAATAAAAGTGGATGGGGGGTTTAGTCAAGATTTAATGAACCGGGGAAAGGGAGGGTCAGAATTTACACTGAAAGTTTTATTACTTATCAGTAACTAGTATGTATTTTTTGATTTTTAAAGCTGATTTTCACGGATTTTTTTTTGGTTTTTAGATATAATTTTTTTGTTAAAACAAGTAAAAATTAATAAACGGGAGGGGGTCTTAATAAGCTTAGTGTGGGTGGCAAAGTTTCCCAAAAATAATAAACGCCCCCCCCCCTTGAGTTAAGGACTCGAGAGTACACAACCAAATAAAGCCAAACACACTGAAATAGAACAACTCAACGAGTTTTTCATTCATTGTTTTCAAAATTTTTAAAAAGTTAAAAACCCTAACCCCATTAAAAAATATAACATTTTTTATATTATGATAGGTGCTGAAAACAATAAATTAGTCGAATCAGTAGACTTTAAGTGGTTAAATCTTTTTTTGAATCTATAACAATACTGAAATTATTAACAAGTCTTTGACTAATTTCTTTTTTTGTTTGTGTAAAAATAAATTTTAGATTTATTTTTAATTGAAGTTTTTTCAATTGATAATTTATTAAAGAAAAATAAAATTAATTTAAGTTAATATTTATCATCAAAGTTTTGTTACGCTCAACGTATTATAAATTAAAACATTTGAAAATTTATTTTGTGTCAAAAAGGTTTAAAACATATTCAAACATATTATACAGTTATTTGACTACTTCATGGTACGTCTGCGTTAACCCCCCAAAAAATTCTACTTATGAATTGTTCAAATAATTTAGATTTACAATTTATTTTCTAATAAAATTTTATTATAAGTTAGTTTACGCAACTTTTTACGCAAAAAAAAAAAAAAAAGATAAAAAAGTTTTTTTTTTCGGTGCCAAAAATTGAACGAGATACTTTAAGAAAATATTTCATAAAAAGTCTATGAATTGAAAATATTAAAACACGTATATCTTTGGAACTAAATAACCTACAGAGGTGGTTGAAACCATTTTGAAAAGGAAATATATTAAGGAATATAATGCATTTAATATAAAAAATATTTACATTTGCTATAAATATTGCCTAAACTCCCTACTTTTAAAGACAATTTATTAAATAACACAAATATTTTTCAAGAAATTCAAAGGAATTTAATGAAAACACCGTATTTTGATCCTTATGAATTTAAGGGGGAAAAAGATATAAATTCATTTTCTATATTACATGTAAATATTAGGAGCATAAATCAAAACTTTGACAAGTTTAAGGAATTTTTAAATATTATAAATTACACGTTTGATGTCATATCCCTTACAGAGATTTGGCATAAAAATACACTTGATTCTAATTCTAATTACAAATTACCTTATTATAAGCTAATTAGTCAACCGCGAGGAAGTAATAAAAACGGAGGAGGCGTTGGTATATATGTTTTAGAGTTTAGATATTCATACAAAATAAAAAATAAATTATGCTCATCAAATCTTAATTATGAAAGTCTATTCATTGAAATAATTAGTGACAAAAACATTGTATTTGGGTGCGTATACCGACCGCCGAGTGGTAAAATTGAATGTTTTGAAGAATTTATTAAAAATACGGTCCTTAAAACAAATAAAGAAAAAAAAAGTTTGTATATTGCTGGTGACATAAATTTGAACGCTCTGACTTATAAAAAATTTCCAAAAACAAAATCTTTTTTTGATATGCTTTTTAAATATAATATTTTACCAGTTATAAATAAACCAACTAGGGTAACAAAAAGCTCTGCAACTGCAATCGATAATATTTTTATTAATAATTATATAGAAACGTCATTTGAGAGGTATTTTTAAAACTGACATTAGTGATCACTTCCCAATATACATTAAAATAAATCTTTTAAATGTCACATCCAAAGGGGATTCTAAAATTATAACTCTAAAAAAACGCAACCTATCAACAATTAATAAGAATAATCTTTCTATAAACTAAAGCAAGAGACGTAGAATCAGGTTTTTAAATGTGATAATACAGATGAAGCTTTTAATATTTTTCTACAAACATTTCTTGATATATATAACAAAACCTGCCCATATGAATTAAAAATAATTAAAAAAAAAACAATACTAAATCCTTGGATGAATAAAACTCTAATAAAATGTTCAAAAAATAAACAAAAACTTTACAATAAATTTTTGGAAGACAGAAGTGAAGATAATGAAAAGATATACAAAAAATATAAACGGTTTTGGTAAGTGGTAAGTGAAGAGCTTACAAAAAACAAATTCGATGTTTATTTAATAATATAATGGGAAGAAACAAAATAACTATGGCTTTACTGCCTCAAAGAATAAATATCAATAAAACTGTTATTTATTGTCCTTTAAAAATCTCGAATGAGTTAAATAAATACTTTACAAATATTGGCCCGAACCTTGCTAAAAAAATTATAACCACACCCAACTCATTTCAATTATATCTTAAATCGTTAAATGACGTAATAACTCACGATAGCGACTTTTCTCTTAAAGAATATGAAATATCTTTTCTTAAAAAAAATAAATCACCTGGCTTTGATGACGTTTCTAGTAATATAGTTATTTTAAACAAAAATTACATTTCCAGACCTTTGATTCATATAATAAAACTTTTAATTAATGAAGGTATTTTCCCTGAAGCACTAAAGTTGGCAAAAGTATGCCCAATTTACAAAAACAATGATCAATCAGAAATCTCTAATTATAGACCTGTATCAGTACTTTCTGTATTTTCCAAAATATTTGAACGTGTAATCTATAATAGAATTTATAACCATTTTAATGAAAATAATATTTTTTACACAAAACAGTTTGGTTTTCGAAAAACCCATTAAACTGAACACGCAATAATTGAAATAGTAGACCAAATTACTAAAGGATTCGAAAACAATAACTTTACTCTAGGATTATTTATTGACCTATCAAAAGCATTTGATACGGTTGATCACCTCATTCTTTTAGAAAAAATTAAACACTATGGAGTAATAAATAAAATCTATGATTGGTTAAAAAGCTACCTCACTGAAAGCAAACAATATGTTATTAATAAGGAATCAGGTGAACTAAAAATTATGTGTGTAGTTCCGCAAGGGTCAATTCTTGGTCCCTTGCTTCTTGATCTATGTAAACGATTTGCACAATGCTTCAGCAAAACTTAACGCGATAATGTTTGCTGACGACACAAACCTTTTCTTATCGAACAATGACATTAGGCAACTTTACTCTGACATGAACTATGAATTAAGGAATGTCAGTGAATGGTTTAAGGCTAATAAACTGTCACTCAATGTAGATAAAACAAAGTATACTCTATTCCATAAAAAATCACAACAGGAAAACCTTCCCTTAAAATTACCAAATTTAATTTTAGATGATAAACTAATCGAAAAAATCGAGTCAATAAAATTCTTAGGAATTCTTATTGATGAAAATTTATCATGGCTTCCTCACATAATTTATATCCAATCAAAAATTAGTAAAACAATTGGTTTGATGTACCGTATTCGCCCATATGTAACATCAGAAAGTCTGAAACTAGTATATTTTGGCCTAATACATTGTTTTCTTTACTATTCCAATATTACATGGGCTAGTACTCAACCAACAAAACTTAAAAAAATATTTTTTCTACAAAAACATGCATGCAGACTTATATATAAGAAAAAAAAATATGAACATGCAAAACCACTAATGAAAGACATGCAAATGATGAGTATATATGAAGTTAATATTTAAACACTTAATTATGTATAAATATAATAACAGCCTGATTCCAAAAACCTTTAATAATAAATTTACGAAAAATGTTAACAATAATTACTCTCTTAGAAGAAATCAATGGAATACTTATAAATTGCCTAGAATTAGGAGCAAGTATTCTGAATATGGAAGAGTACACCGTGGACGGAAACTATGGAACACATTTCAAAAAACTAAACATTTAAATACGGTAAAATCACTAAACTCCTTTAAATTTCTAATAAAAAATGAAATTTTTAAACATTATAAATAATTTTTTAATTTTTCTAAATGAACATCGAATTTCATTATTCTTAGTTTTTTCTATTTTTATTTTTTTGTTTGATTGTCTCTTATTTTTATCTTTAAAATAATTTGTCAGTATTTAAAATGACTATCGTTAAAATTATATTGATACTATTTACTTTCTTTATTTAAATGTAAATATTTATGAAAGTTTTTATCTTTTTATTATATTGGAACTGTACATAGTATTTTTAACAATCTTATTCTATTTTAAACTTGTAAAGCCCACATAGGGGCTCTATGAAAAGATTGTGGTGACTTTAGTCATCCATATCTTCTTTGAGCCCCTGCCTGTTTTTCAACTTTTTTTTTGTATGTAAATGTTTCTTTGTAACTATATTTTCTTATTATATAAACAGCAAATATATATTTAAAAAAAAAAAAAAAAACAAGTAGAAGGCAGAAGTCTTGTCATCAAGCCCCTATAGTAAACGTAAAATATTTTTTACAAAGTTCTCATTATATAAATTTACAAATACTCGTTATATAAAACAAGTTAAAACATAATTACAACATACGACAAATTACAAAAATTGAATAAATACATACAGTAAGAAATATTACAAGATTTTTTTTTCCATTTAAAAATGCAAAAATATGTTTGTGTCTGTTAATTCAAGCAAATACTGTTTAACTATATTTTTAAAACAATATTGAAGCTATACTTTTCATATTTTAATTAAGAACTATGTTCCACAGACGAGGCCCTCTATATGAAATTGAGTAATCAGATGTTTTTAGAGTTGACTTAGGTAAATTAAAATTATGGATAGAGCACCTCGTTAAGTATTTATGATTAATTTTTAGAAATCGGTTATTAAAGGATTTTGGAAGCATGTCATTTTGATATTTAAACATGAATAACAAGTTTTGGAACACGTTTAACTCATAGACATTAAGAGCTTTCATTTCCCGGAGTAACGGCTTGGAGTGGGCGTATTTATGCACATTACATATAATTCTACTGGCTTGTTTTTGCTAAATATATATTTTTTAAAGCTGAACGGCAAGTACTTGCCCAAGTAATATTATAATAGCTTATGTAACTATAGATAATAGAGTATTATTAATCTATTAAACAATTTTTACTTAGTAGGTGTTTTGTTTTATGCATAATATCTACAGTTTTAGAAATTTTGTTTTCAATTAGCGTAATATGATTTTTCCAATTAAGATGCTCATCAAATATTATTCCTTTTCCAGCTCACGATTTACTGTAAAGAAAATTGTTTTTATATTGGAATGGGTATAAAAAAGATTAGTGACATCAGCGAAAAGAACAAAATTAATCATGTTTGAAAATAGGTAACCCAGTAAACACAGATTGGTTTAGAATTGGTCAATATTTAATCAAAATCGGTCGAAAAATAGATAAAACGTTTAGCGACCTATTATTGACTAAAAATTGACGCTTGATTTGAAATGTATATTTCAAACTTTTTTATATATACGTTTACTAAACGTCGATTTAACGTTTAGAATATCGACTTACATTAGTCAATATTGTAAACCTTTAATCGACCTTAATTAAACGTAAACATTTAAAGATTTAAAATCTACGCTTTAAATCTTTTAATTTATACGTTTATTAAACGTCAATCAAACGTTTACAATATTGACTGATATAAGTTATTATTCTGAACGTTTGATCGACGTTTAATAAACGTTTATTATATTATAATATAGCAATATAGCCATTGGTCAGAAGACTCACATAACAGCTTAAGTCACGCGGTTTAAATAGGCATAATTAAAACGAAATAAAAAAAATTATTAAAAAATTACTTTTTATTGGCTAAATAATTAATTTAAATGCGTTTACAAGATTCACTTCCTTACAACAACTGAAAGCAAAACGACTGATTAATAAATAATAAACGAGAGTCGGAAGCTAAAAAGTTAAAAATCTCTTATCGCGACAATCTACCTTCCTAAATGCCAACAACTTAATGGACTCAGATGTTTTAGAAATTATTGATTGCAACATTGACACAGTTAGAAAATATGAGTTGCTGGTCTCTCGTTATGAAAGCCCTGCTGCAAGAACTTTTTTCGTAAGTTTCATAAACAGTTTAAATTCATTTTGTAAGCGTTAGTTGGATAGTGTAGCAGTAGGTATTCATCTTTGCATTAATTAAGAGGTTTAATAAATAAATTTTTTAATTTTTTAAATTTAGATGCATATTCGCTTAATTTAGTTACATTTGCTAAAGAAAATTGGTTGAACAGAGCTGGTAAAAGCCACTGCATATGATATGGCGCGACTTTCGAAATTTTCCAATTTTTATTTTTGTCAAAAATAAACATGGATGGTGCAGGAAATTTTGGAAACTTCCATTCAGAAAATCCTCTATATGTAAAGTTGTTCTGTGTAATTCTAATTTTATTTTATGAATGTACATTAAAATTATTTTAATTAAAATAGTTTTTTGTGGTTACAAATCAGGTTACGAAATAAGACGATCAGGATAAGAATGTAGAAGATGATGTTGCACAAACAGGTGCATGATAAACAAGTGGTAGACGGTATTCTAGGAAGATTTTTGATAATACATAAACCAGTAATCGAAAATATTTGTTTATGAGTTTATTAATTTTATAAAAAATCTTAATATTAATGTAAACTTTTATTTTCTCCTGAGATGATATTTAAAAAATATTTGATAGAAATTTTTTAATATAATATTTCCACTGCCAAAAGCTTGATCATTTAATTTTTTTTAATTATCGAAACATAAACAAGCACAGTGCACAAACATTTTTTCTCTAAACCCCCACTATATGAAAATTTTTTATATAAGGTTATACTTTATACATAGTTTTATAAAATAAAAGTATAGTATAAGTAGTATGGTATAAAAGTTTATAAACATATTATAATAGTTATAAAAAAATATAAAAATTAAGACCTTTTATAACTATATCTTATTTATCAATTTTATTACTTTTAACAACTATATCCTATTTATAAATTTCATGACCTATATAGCTCTTATTACTTATATAAAGTTAAAAAGTTACAACGTAATTTTAACTTATATTAGTTTTAAAGCTTAAATAAATTAAATTTACGTTAACTAAATCAAAGAAACTAATAGACAAGTTTAATATACGTTTACTTAGACTAAATCTAAACGCTTTATATACGTTAATTAGACTAAATTTAAATGTAAATTAGACAAAATCTAAACGCTTTATATACGTATAATAATCCTATAATAGACGTCTAAAATACGTTTGAATATAGACGTTTTATGGACGTTTGTTCTAAACGTTAATCTGGATTTCATTCTAAACGGAATATTGACCAAATCTGAACGTTTTGTTGAAACGTTGTTTTGACGTTTAGTAGACGTTTGTGTGTTTACTGGGAAATATCATTTACGTAAACCAGAAATAGTAAGGGTCCAAGAATAGAGCCTTGAGGAACTCCGCAGCTTATTGTTTCTAACTTCGTACACGTTGAACCATAAGATACTCATTGTATTTTTTTTTTTTTTTTTTTCTACATGTTTTATTTTACAATTACAAAGTAATTACAAGTTACCAATCACTGATTGGCAGATAAGATATACAAATTTAAATCATAAATATAAAGTTCAAAATATACGAGGTAAATAAAAATATAGTTGCTTACAACTCCGAGACATGAATAAAATAAATACCTATTACAACAATATAATAACGTGTAAGTAAAAATAATCCGAGAAATATATCTCTATATTACTCAAATTAAAACAAAAAATACTATAAATAAAAATAATATGCTGATTTTTTGGAGGAGAGTTTAGATGTTTCACTATAAGTTAATTTACCGCATTTCAAGATAATGTTAGTGTATAAATATGATAAAAACAAAATTTGTGTAAGATAGATAAAAAGAATTACTTATATGTAGTTATATGAAGCTTGCAGAAGACTTAAGTTAGTCTTGTCATCGAGTACCTTTTTCTGAGATGTGTAATACACATAAAAAATAAGTTGCATACGTGGTATATATATATACGTGTTACATATATACCTTTTTATTAATAATATTTTTATTATCGATTTGTATTAAAAGTTAAGTTACATTTATTTATTTATTCAAATTTAAAAAAATTCCTTACAGTTGTTTAATTTGATTATTGTAGTTTTTAGCTTTTTTTTCAGAGAGTGTTCGTTGTTTAAGTTTAATAGTGATTCGTTTCTGGAAACTAATTTGTTAAATAAATAGGGACCACGATATGTAACTGAGAATTTTGAGAGTCTTGTTGTTTCAAAAGGTATCTTAAAGTTGCCTGTTGCTCTTGCATTGTATTTATTTATATTGTTTTTAAAAAAGTGTGCTGTAAAATGCTCTGGAACCAGACTTAGTTTATATTTAAACATGAAAAGTATATTTTGAAAATATTTATTGGAATATGTTTTCTATTTTTAAGGTAATTTTGCAGCAATTTTAAGTTGCTATTTATTACTCCATATGTTTCTAGTTTGTACAAGAGAATTTTATGATCAATAGTGTCAAAGGCTTTTGACAAGTCGATGAACAAGCCGAGAGTATAACTTTTTTTAGCAAACCCATCCAGAATTTGGCTGGCTAAATCAGTTACTACACAATGTGTTGAAAGCCCTTTTCGGAAACCAAACTGTTTGCTGTATAAGTTATTATGTTTTTCAAGATAACTAATACATAATACGCTCAAGCAACTTTGAAAAACAAGAAAAGATAGATATAGGTCTGTAGTTAGATGGTATAGATTGTTGCCATTTTTGTATATAGAGACTACTCTTGCTATTTTTAATTGACAAGGAAAAATACCAGTTGTTATTGAAAGATTGAAAATAAACAAAAGAGGTAATTTAATAACATCAAAAACAGCTTTCAGAACATTAACATTAATATCATCAAACCCGGCACTTTTATTTATTTTAAGCGCATTAAAGGATGCCTGAAGTTCATTTAGAGGCAGTGCCGACTCATCCATTACATAGTGTGTTTTTTTTTAAATAAGATAGGAATGTTTTATTTCCAGGAGTTATATCTACTGCTAATTTTTTTTCTATGTTTATAAAAAATTTGTTGAAGTTTACAGCTATTTCTTTCTTATCAAATATTTGTTTGTTTATGGTTAGCTTTAATCTATTTGGAATAGTGGTGTTTTTTTTGTAATCGTTTTTTCCCTGTAACTTCTTAATTTACTTCCCATGTCTTTTTACTATTTCCAATTGAATGTCCTAAGAGGTTAGAATAATAATTTTTTTTTATTTGCTTTTTTATTCTTTCAAAACAATTTTTATACTTTTTGTATTTAATTTCATTGTTATAAGTTTTATTTTTTTAAAAGTTTTCATACAACCTTTGTTTTTTTCTGGATGATTTTCTAAGACCATTTGTCATCCACAAATTATTAAAGTTTTTGGAATTAGTTGTTTTTTTATTTTTTGGAAAGGATCTTTCGTATTGTTTAGAAAACAACCGTAAAAATAAGTTGTACGCATCATTAGCGTCATTGCACTCAGTTAAAAGATTCCAATCAATTTCTGTTAATAATTCTCGAAATTTTATAATAGATTGGTTTTTTATTTGTCTTAGATATGTTGCGAATAAATTTTTAGATTCATGAATTAAAGAGTAATTTATAAGAAAATTTGGAAAATGATCGCTGATATCAGTTTTTAATATTCCACTTTTGATTTGGCAAGTCATGGCAATATTAGTGATAATGTTATCAATAATTGAAGAAGCATTTCGTGTTACGCGCGTTGTTTTGTTAATTACAGGTATTAAACTGTTCTGAAGTAGAGTATTTACAAACCGTTTAGCGTAGGAATCATTATTTATTTTTTGAATATCTATGTTAAAATCACCAATTAAGTAAATATGTTTTTTAATCACATTTGGCAATATATTTTTTAAGTGTCTTTCAAACGCTTCAAAGTTACTATTAGGTGGTCTGGTCTTCAAAACTACCATTAGGTGGTCTGTAAAGAGAAGTTATAAAAATAGTTTTGGTTTTTTGATTAAGAATTTTAATTGTTAACGACTCACAATTAGCGTCATTGACACTGAGGTTTAGTAATTTTCTAAAAGTAAAAGAATTAGGAACAAAAATACATACGCCCCCGCTAGGCTGCTTCATTTTAGGGTCATGAAAAAATTTAAAGTACCATGGAGTCTTATCTGCTGCGCAGACCTCTATTTTATTAATAAATTTTTTTTTTTTTTGAATTTTGACCATTTTCAGGGGTTGCTCAAGTGCCCCAATTGCCTGAACTTAGACTTTTTTAAGCCTATTTTTGGCATATTTGAGCAAGTTCTAAAACTCAAAATAATTAAATTTTTTTTCTTTCCAGAGTTTCTTCTAAGTTAGAAAAAAAAAATGCATGGTATTTTTATTTATCTGAAATATTTCAGGTAAATCTATCTATAAAATCGCAAGTTTATGCAATTTTTTCCGATTTTTACTCAACGTAATAACTTTTTTGATATGTTAAGTCATTTAGAAAAAACACCAGATATGTTGCATAAAACGTCTAGCGATTTCATTTTAAAAATTTCTCAATAATAGTGTTATTTTTTACAAATATTATGTTATATTTTTATATTGCTTTTTTGTTTTTCTTGGAGGTTTTGCTTTTTCCTACATACTTCCTTTTGTAATTGTGCAAGAATAAAAGTGAATCTTGTCTTTTTTCTTCCTTTCTGACAATATCAATGTTGTCCTTTATGAGTTTAACAGTTCTTTCAGAGCAATCATTAACAATTGCAAGATTAAAAACAGCATCTTTAAATTTTAGTTAGAAATTGTTACTAGTCCAATATTCTGGCGGGGTTTTCATCCATTGACATTCACTTTTACTCTGCCCTATCATAAGGAATAAAAGCCACGAATTTTCTGTGACCAATTCAACTAAGCTTGGCGGCTTCGGTCCACTGAAGTCTAAAGAATTGAGGACCTCTATGTTAGCTTTTATTCGGGCTAACGAATATTTATCTAAGCCACGAAATTCAAAGCTGTATAGTTTTTCAGCATTTCACTTCTTTCTTCACAGTTTTCATAAGCTAAAGTTAGAACAATAAGGTAAGGGTCCAGAAACTATGTGTGCCGTTTGATTGATTCAATGACTGATTCTGCCCCAATCAGATTGTACTCCTTAAACCTATTCATTTACCAAAGAACATGTTCTGGATTAACAAAAAATTGTTAAGTAACTAGCTTTCTTAAAAAAAATTATATTTTAGAAACTTTAAATCAAAACTATTTATTCATAATAGAATCCTTATACATATTTATAGAAACCAGGTAGTATAGAAAACAGCCACAAAAGTTGCCATTTCAGTAATTTCATTTTTAAGTCGACTGGGTATTGCATCCATCATAAGCTGGAGCTTTAGGTTGTAGATACCTATAAAAATATACATTTTTGTTTTTTTAAAAAGCTAAATATCTGATCATGTATAACAAATTCATTTTTTTTTTGCTATGAAGCTATCATTTTTTAACTTTGGACTTTTTTCTATCATAAGCCTACCACTCTCTACCTTTTGCCATAAAACGGGCATGATGGATTGCTCCGGGTGTACGAAACTTGTACTTTTCTTCAGAAAGCACCATAAGTGTAAGCTCTGTCAGCTCAATGTAGTCCTTCCTTGTAGCCCCATCCTAAAAGTTAAATTAAATTAGAAGTATATTGGTATAATGCAATAAACATAGTTATGTATATTTTTGTCTTATAAAGAATAATAGAATTAAAAAAGAAAAATCTGAGATATATTACTACTTCATAGTACATATTGTATATATAACTTCGTATTAAATATCTAGTCATCGGGATACCTTTTTCAGAGACCCATGGGTGATAATATTTCTGCAGAACGTTATACTTTCATGCTTTTGATGACCAAGCCATGTTTCATCTGGAATAGTCAATCTTCTCAACACCTTTTTATTTAAGATGTCAAAAAAAAATCAAAGAGCTCAAAATTGAAAAAATACTAGGGTACAATAATATTTTACAAAATGTTAACCAATTTTGTAAAACCCTACCTGATTCTCTACATCAAGATCATTCCATGCTGATTTTAATATTTTAAACAGCATATTATCTGGTCCAGAAGTAACACTACTTGGATAATTTTTCCAGAAATGTGTTATGTGTAGCTCGTTTACATGATGTCGGCATGCAATAGATAAAACTGGTCGCTGAAAAACTTCATTTACAAGTAAAGATACAGCTCCATTTTTGTTTCCAGTGTTGATTCTGGTTGTATCAAATGTAACATCTTACATACTGTTTGTAAGGTCAAAGCAATTCAAGATATGTCTGATCGCATTTTTTTGATTTTCGCCAATTCCGGAAGAAATTGTTGGAATTCCCAACAGGTGCGTTTCCATGTTACCGTATATTAATATTGCTAATCGATCTATTTTCTATTTTTTCCCATCAGTATATTCATGACATACTTTTCCATCAAAATGTTGAACTAAAATGTTCTTATTATTATTTCTGAAATTTCTCAAATGGTTCTTGATCCTCTTTGATTCATCATAAATTACTTTATCTGCTGCTCTTAATGCTGTAATGGTCGAACATTTAAATTCATCTATATTTCCACCTGATTTAGCAATTATACTATTAACCATGGCAGTATGCTGCCTATGATTTATTGCTTCCCAACAGCAGTATCAGCAGTTCTCTTGAAAATATCTTTTGGAAGTAGAACAGTATCTGCTTTTTTGACTTTTTTCTTTAACTCTGGATCTGGATATGGGAAATCATCATTATCTTCATTTTTATAGGATCCATTTGAGCTGAATTCACTCTCTGACATGGTTTTATTCAAACATAATCTCATATTAAACTTGGATAAACTCCTGTTAACAGACGAAATGTACCTTGTGTCTAATCCACCTATTCTTGTTTTTCTATCTCCTAATTGGTCTAATAAAAAAGCAATATCTTCAGTCTTCTCTCGACAACTTCTTTTCTTATCAGCTTTAATGATTGCAACCAGAGTATTGAGCTCAGGTGCAATCCAAAAGATCCTTTTCATCTGAGTTAAAAATTTCCTCCTTTTTTCAATTTCTGATAAAGCTTGTCTTGATTTGTTTTTTTATAAACAGTTTCCAGGTTTGGATCATCTTCTCTATCTTTTTACTAAAAAATGTGATTTGTAGATTCTGAACATTTTACAACACATCTATTTCTGTTAATTAATTTATTTAACAGCAGACATTTTTTATATTAATTATTTTCCTCTAATAAATAATAACATACAAATTAAAAAAAAACATATACAGTCTGGGACCTACCTAATTGTTTGTAATTGCAAAATCTGAAATCCACCCTTCAACCAAGGTGCAATTAACTTTGAAAGAGTTTTCATTATGCCATCTGATTTCAAAGTGTTTTGTCAACGGACAGTGGATAATTCTACTTTCTTTTTGTTTTGGATGCTTCTCCTTTAAATGCAAGAAGTATTGCAAAACCTCTTGCTCTGTAGAAAATTTGTCTTTTGGTAAGGATGACCTGGATTCCCCAACCAAAAAATTTACTTTTTTCTTACTTTTTCCTGACATTAATAAAACTGTAGTAAATAGCTCTAATAAGCATATGAAGTAAGTATATCATGAAAGTTATCAATAATTATTTCCCGTGTTTTTAAATGAAAATTAAATATCGTCTTTGATAAAAAGTAATTTGCACAACGTGTTTAAGCAAGTACGCAAAAGTATTAAAGTAAACGCGAAGCGTAAAAATCCGCATAATTATGCAATTTTTTAGTTAGGTTTAGACAAAATAATTTAAGCAAATTAAATTACCATACATTTTTATTTTTTTCTACTAACTTAGAAGAAACTCTGGAAAGAAAAAAATAGAATTATTTTGAGTTTTAGAACTCGCTCAAATGTGTTGAAAATAAGCTTAAAAAAAGGTAAAAAAGTCTAAAGTTAAACGATTGGGGCACTTGAGCAACCCCTAAAAGTGGTTAAAACTAAAAAAAAAAAATCTACTAATAAAATAGGGGTCTGCGCAGCAGATAAAACTCCATGGTACTTTAAATCTTTTCATGACATCAAAATGAAGCAGTCTAGCCCCCACCAATGCCGTTTTTCCTGGGTTGGTGTATTGAATTATAACCTGGTAGAAAAAAATTAGAATTTAACTCATCGCCATTTTGACACCAAGTTTCTGTCAGACAGATTACACTAAAATTATAGTTTAAGTTATTTTTAGGGATTCAAAATTTTTACTCATACTCCTGATGTTCAAATTTAATAATGAAATATTGGATAATGAAGAGTTTAAATAATTTGAGGCATCACTTATATTAAAATAAACAGTATCTATTGAAAAGTTATTAAAATAATTCGCGTCAGGGTCAAAGTCATTTGTTAAAAGTATCTTGTTTTCTCTAGTAGATATATCAAAAACATTCAAAATATTATTTTCCGCCATATAAAAAAAAAAATTGTATATTTGTTACCTTTAAATTTGTTACTTTTTAATTTTAATTTGATTTATTATTACTAAATTTAAATAAAGAGTTTTTTGAAGTAATAACTTTATCATACCTAAGATAAACATTTTCACCATGGATCGCCTTTTCTTCACTTCCGCCAATAACTTTTTTCTTATATCCACAGTTTCACGGGAAAAGTCTTCATTCACATACACATTAGTTCCTTTAAGCTTATATGGTTCTTTCAGAATTTTTATCTTGTCTTTATACCTCAACAAATTAATAACAATTGTTCTGGAGCGTCAATTTCTTTTTAATCCTGTTCGATGAGCCCGCTCTACATCTATTCCAGTTAACCCTAATTTATTTGCAAAAAGCGATTGAATTTTTTCTTCTGTTTCATTCCAGCTTTCTTTTTCAGTTTCCAACAATCCATCAATTTTCAGATTTTTTCTTCTGGATCTATCTTCAGATATTCTTTGTTTTTCCTTGATATTTTCACTAAACGATGTTTCTTTTCTTGATTTTTCGTTTTCTCGTTCGTTGGTATTGGCAATTTTTTTATCGAACAGTTCCTCGAGGAAATTTAAGCTCACCTTAACATCTTCTACATCATTAACTAATAACTTTATTTTGTTAGAATTATCATTAATTTTTTGTTCAACTTTTTCTAGTCTTTCATTAAATATCTTGATTTTTGCACTTAAAATTTCGATAACAATTTTTTCTTGCTGTTTCAATATAATCACCATCTCATTTTTGTATTCTGAAAACATTGCTGCAGTTTCTTTTTTATATTCCAAAAACATTTCTTTTAGCATTTTTTGAATTTCAACAATTGTGACTGCTATATTATCAAACTTTCCTATTGTTATTTTATTTTTTCTTCTTTTTTTTTGTTTTCTTTTTTTTTGTTTTCTGAGAGCTACCACAGAGTTTGAGAAACTTTACTATCAGCTGGCCTAAGAACTATTAAACTGAGTTTTAGAGCTGTTACCTTATTAGAAGATAACAGGAAGTGTTGCAAAGCCACAATAAGGAGGTAAAAGCAAAAATCCATGATTAAATTTAAGAAGATCCAGCATTCATCCTTGCTAGGAAACAATGTAACACAGGTTTACATCTACGCCAGCCTAATAGGTGATGAAGGGGTTTGAGGCTGGTTAGCAGAGTTATTCTGGTTACCCCTTAAATCTTTGCCGAGGAGGTCTTCTATAAGACAGTAGCTGGATGCAGTTAAAATATGCCGAAGATGAGTATTTTTATTGAGACACCATCTCTAGCCTTTAATCATTCAAGAGCCTCAAACAGGGGATTTCTAAGTTGCAGTTTGTTTCTCCTAGCCTTTGCTTAAAAAAAAACATTAAACAAGATATTTTAGAAATACATTAGGAAAATAATTGCATCTAAAAAATACTAGAAATTAAGGTGAGCTTAAGTTTTATAGTTGGAGTCACTAGTTAGTTACTGAGCTCACACTGGATCAGAGGTTTAAACAGAACACAAACACACATAAAGTAACTTACGAGTGATCAAACACCACGCCAGAGGTTCAGACAGAATAAAAACATATAAAAAGTAACTTACGGGTGAGTGAAAAACCGCGCCAGAGTTTCAGGTAGAACACAAACATACAGATAGCAATTTGCGGGAAACTCAACACCACGCCAGAGGTTTAAAGAAATATATAAAGTAAAATTACAGGTGAGCTAGTACAGTAACTAAGCCAACTCAGTAAAACAATACAGTAACTAACTCCAACTATATAAAAGATACACTTAAAAAGCAAAATATAAATTAATTAATTAAAAAAAAAAAAAAATAATAATAAATAAATTAAAAAAATGTATTACTATAGGCATTAAATGACATGACATTAAATAGTATTGATGACAAGAAGTACACTTCTTCTAGACTTTACTTAGAATGCGAATCCAACAAGGCAGCAGAGCATTGAAAAGGTTGCTTTGGGTTACATGTTACCAGTAGCAGGGTGATCATGAAAACCTGTTTATTATGTTGTTTATGTTATATACTTGTTACATATGTTTATATTATCCAACTTGTTGTATATATTTATACAATAGAATCTCGTTAACTCGGACTCTGAAGGCATATATATATATATATATATATATATATATATATATATATATATATATATATATATATATATATATATATATATATATATATATATATATATATATATATATATATATATATATATATATATATATGTTTACATATATATATATATATATATATATATATATATATATATATATATATATATATATATATATATATATATATATATATATATACATATATATATATATATATATATATTTACATATATATATATAAAAATACATAAATATATATATATATATATTTACATATATATGCACATATATATAGATATATATATATATATATATATATATATATATATATATATACATATATATATATATATATATATATATATATATATATATATATATATATATATATATATATATATATATATATATATATATATATATATTTATATATACATTGTCCGACTTAGCGAATGTCCGAATTAAGCGAAGCTCTCGATAAGTCGAACTTTTTTTTAAATGTCCGCCGTATTAAGATTATATTATGTATACCGAAATTATATTATGTTTACTTTGGAATGCGTATTCCTTTTATGTAGGTACAGATGATTCTCCTTTGTCGAGTTCTTTTTGTATTATGTATTTTTCTTTTATAGTTTTATTTGTTAGCTTTGACATTTTAACAAATAAAACTTAATCAAAGATTAACCGAATTGAAGATATCGATAAAGATGTTTAGTTTGTTAAATTATATTTGACGCAAAGGTATTTAATTTTTTAACGTTTTTCAGTTTTGAATTTTAATTGATGTTTTTGAATATTTAATATAATGGCCATTAATAAATTGAATTTAATCGAAGCTTAACGGAATCGAAGAATTCAGTAAAAATTAGGGGTGTCTCGGATAAGCTATCCGACCAGATATGCGGGTCGAATAGGATATTTCAAGTTAATGTTATTTAAAAATTGAAAGATTTTAAAACTCTTGAAATGTTATACTTTTAAATAATCTAATGTTAACGGTTTCTATTCAATGTTGTTATTGTTATTATTATTATTATTAAAATTTTATTAAAGTTACTTATGCGCAAAAAATATTTTAGTTTATCATTCATTTATAAAATTATTTGCATTATGATGTATAAGTAAAAACATTTCTCAGCATTAACTGCTTTATCGTTTTTTCTCATAAATATTTTCACATTCTGAAATCAATCTTTCCAAAAATACAGAGGATGCAAGTGGTGGTAGTAACTTAAGTGCAAACTCTTTTAACAGTGGAAGCTTCTCTTTGTGTTTCCAATAATTTAAAACACCATTATTGTTTTCTATAATCAAGTGATCAAAGAAAAAATCTATTTCTTGAGTAGCTATTACAAGGAAGACTTTATTAGAATTTAAACATTTTTTTGTGCAGCTGAAGAAGATTTTATATTTATTTTTTTCCTCTACAAACAATTTATGATATAATTTTTTTGACTGAATATGCAGTGGAGTTGTGGAAAATGATTCAATTAATTAAACAGATTAATTTCACACTCTACTTATCTGCTTTTCACACGGAATGCAAATTGCTGTGGAACCACAGCTATCATTAATTTTGAAAATCTTTCAAACAAAACTTGCCACTTTGAAAGTTTATCACGGCAATATTTTGTCATATTAATAGATATTTTAGGATTTGAATTGCATTGTCCAGCCGGATAATTTTTAACTATCTGGGTATTCGATATTCGGTTGGATATTTAAAAAAGTTATCCGGGACATCTCTAGTAAAAATGTTTAGTTACGCTTAACGAAAAGTTAATTTATACAATATTTCAAGGGAGTATAGATACCCTCGTTGTCAAGAATAGTATATAATATATATACTATACTTGACAAATAGGGTTTCTTTACTCGATTATCTCTATTAACTCAAAAAAATAAAGAGTTACATCCGTAATAGAAGTTTTAATTTAATTATATATTAAACTCGTTAATGATGTCTTCTAAAATTTGACGCAAAGGTATTTTTTTTTTGAGCGTTCAAAGTTTGGAACTTTTATTGTGTTATTGGAAGTTTTTTTTATTATATACACTTATAGGCAATTCAAAAAAAAAAAAACAGAAAAAAGGAAAGAAATGAAAATAAATCACTAATAAATAAGTAAATAAAAAAATAAAAGTTAATATTAATAATAGCAATAAAAATAATGATAATAACAATAATAACAAAAATAATAATAACAATAATAATAAAAATAATAAGTCACTTGTTTTTATAAAAACAAGAGCTAACTATACAAAGTTGGCAACATTAAACTAAATAAAAAATACATACCCATGCAAACAACGCACTAAAACATATAACAATATGAACTATTTACTACGATGCCCAGTGAACAATACACAAGAATACAACAACAAAAAATGCAAACAACGCACAAAATTACATTATAAAATAGACAATTTACAAAAATACTGGACAATTTAAACTAAGCACAAAAATGCATTACAGTACGAACAGCGTACAAAAATAGTTTAAAAAAATTCTTTTTCTTTTTTTTTTCATTTTTAGTTAATTTCGTTGTTCTTTTTTTTATTATTTTCCATTTTCGAACATTTAAACTTTTAACTTTTCATTTAGTTGTTTTTGTTTTTTACTGTTCTTTTTTCTCCTCAGTCATTTTATCTATTTATAGGGGAGAGTGGGGAGAAGTGAAACATGTAAATTTTTTTTGAGGGTAATTGCAATATCTTTCTTATTTGATGTAAAAACTTTCAAAAAAATTTCTGTATTGCATCACCTTTTGTACCTGTTGGTGCACCTTTAAGCATATGGCTACGAAAGTGGACATGAGGAAATATCAAAAACGGTAGAATAAAATTTCCAAGGGCATTAATGCAACCTACCATTGTAACTAGGGTTCCCCTTTCAGCAGAAGTTACCTGTCCAACTTGCTTTACTCTTTTACCAGCAATCACTTTCACTGGCTTATGAACAGTTGTCAGACCTGTTTCATCAATATTGTAAATGCAATCAACAGAAAAGTTATAGCGCTTCTGCACACTGTCAAGGTTTTTGAAGAAAGTATCTACATTTGTGCAATTGAAACTAGTTGTTCGACTGACGCTGGTAGCTTCTGGCATACGAATAGATAATTTTGTACGATTTAAGAATAAATAAAACTATTCAGTTCCAGCTGTTTCACTATTTTTCCAGTTTTCTGGTATTTTAATGTCATTTTCAATTGCATATTGATATGCAAGCTGCTTTGTTTCTCTAACATCAAGTCCATAATGCATATTAGATGCTTGATGAAGATATATTGAAAGTTCATATTCTTGTGTCTTATTAAAAATATATTTATGTTGTTCATCAAAGTATAAGTTACTGTAAGAAGTTTCTTTATTAACCTTTATTTTCCGCTGTAAACTTGATTTTGAAATTGTATACTTTTGTGCAGCTGCTCGTAGTGATAAACTGCCAGATTCGACAGCCATCACAGCAGCTTTTATTGTTTGAGCATCAGGCTTTAACCAGCTTGCCACTCGTTTGTACTTTCTTGGCATCAGAAAAATTATTACTCATATTACTCACTCCATTATTAAAAAAAATTATGCTCTTTTTAATTGCATTAACCAAAATCCAGATTAGGCTATAAATTTTAAATTTATTTTAATGAAAATAAAATAGTATCACAACCCTATAAAACTTATAATGTGATTAAATTTAATAAGGCTAATAATGAAGATTTTTATTTAAACTGAATTTAAAATACAAAAATGATTGGCATTAAAATAATTCTTACTGTGAAAGATATCTTCAGGACAAAGTAACAAAGAAATCCAATATAATTATTATTATTTTCTATGATAAAAAACACTTTACTATAAAGTAAACATTGAAATCTTGTCATAAACATAAACATAATTTTCTTTTCACTTGCTTTTTTACAAAAATATTGATTATAAAAGTTAAAGTACAGTATATTATAAAAATGATAAAATTGAACAGTGTCACATTTCACCCCAATTCTCCTGTCCAGTGGCTGATCAAGGAAGAAGGGTTGGGGGTGAGGGTGGGTTGCTAGGGGACCCGGGCCCCACAATTTTATAGCCCCGGGCCCCACAATTTTAGGGGCCCCGATTCAAAGTAAATAACTTTTTATTAACTCTGAAAATTAAATCTTTTATTAACTTAAAAGAGCCAAAGTTAAATTTACTAAATTGTCTGAAAACAAAAGCACAAAAATAAAATAACTGTCAACAAAAACGCTGCATTATATATTTTTTCCGTTCTTTGACAACGAAGGAGCGCAACTACTTCTACAAAAAAAAATTACTGGATTGATAGCATTGATTGCCTTATAGCAATAACATGTAACATTTGTACAATTTGCTACAAAAACAATTCCCTTCGGAAAATTATTAATGACTTGAATATTTATATTGTTATTGAAAATGCATTAACGATTGCAATTCTACAATTCTTTTGTACTTCCGCACAAAAGAGTTCTTGTGTGAATGCATTCAATAGCTGAAGCGCTAAATTCGTGAAAGAGAAAAAAAGAACAGTTTAACACTTTTCAGGTTATACAGTTATAATTAAAATGCTAAGAAAATATGAAAGTGGGCTTCTAAAAGAAGATTAAAGAAAGAGAGAGAGGAAATGGTAGCTAAACTTCCGAAAATGACAAATTTTTTTTCATCATACTAAACTAATATGCAATTTCCACAAACTGTAGATAATAATAAAAACAATGAAAGAAAAGATGAAAACAATAACACGGAAAATGAGGTAGCCTGCCAAGGTCCTTTAAATGAAATTCAAGAAGTTGAAAGTGTTGAATCTACAATGCATAATAATGAGCTTGAGTACCTACTCCAATTTTTATTATCTTTAAATGACACCTCTAACATCTGCTAAACAAACAATTTACTTTTTAGGCAGTTAATATTTTTATTCTATAAATTGTCACTTATTATTTTTTTATTAGGCTTATTTATCATGATTTTTTTTCGATACCATTCTACGCGAAGACCCTGCTTTATGGACATTACAATTAAAGGAAAATGAACGTATGAAGTATTTAAACAAGGGGTATGCTTTTTTTCAAAATAAAGACTCTAATTTCGAATCTTCGAAGCGGATGTTCAAAAACCAGTACAGATATTATTTGGTTAAATATTTTCAAAAAGTGATGAATAATGGCAAAAAGTGTGACCGAAAATGGTTAATGTTTTTTGAATCCACTGGATGTGTATTTTGTTATGTTTGCAAGTTGTTTTCAACCGATTACGACAACGTATTTGTCAAAAGTGGCTTTTACAACTGGAAAAAAGCTAAACAAACTATTTTCGGCCGCGAAAACAGCAAGGAACATATTCAATGTATGATTAAGTGGATAGAATTCATAAAAAAAAATACTCATGTCGATGAATATATGGTAAGCCAGATTAAAAGGGAATTTAATTATTGGTCTGCAATCTTAAATAAAATAGTTGCGGTTATTCGTTTTTTAGCCGGAAGAGGTTTAGCATTTCGAGGCCATAATGAAGTTATAGGATCGTCAAATAACGGAAATTACTTAGGCATGTTAGAACTGTTGACTCAATTTGATCCAGTTTTAAAGCAACACATTGACACTTTTGCAAATAAAGGCAAAGGTAATGTAAATTATTTGTCTAAAACTATTTGTGAAGAGCTAATTGATGTTATGTCTCAAAAGGTTTTAACGCACATTATTACCGAAATAAAAAAAACAAAATACTGGGGAATTATCGTAGATTCGACTCCTGATATTTCTCATGTGGATCAACTTTCTGTGATATTTCGTTATTATCTAAATGGCCACGTGTATGAACGATTTTTTTGTTTTCTACAAATTAAAAGCCACGACGGTAAATCTTTGATTACTGACATTTTAGATCTACTGGAAAGATATGATATTGATATAACCAATTGTCGGAGACAGGCATACGATAATGCAAGTAATATGTCTGGTAAATATTCTGGATTACAAGCACGTTTAAAAGAGCGGAGTGAATTAGCTTTTTATATCCCCTGCGCTGGACATTCTTTAAATTTAGTAGGGCAGTGCAGTGTCAGTGAGTGCATTAATTCTATCAACTATTTTGGCGTTCTCCAGAGTTTGTATTCATTTTTTGTAGCTTCAACACATAGATGGGATTTATTGAAAGGAAATCATGCCACACTCAAGCGCCTATCAGATACAGGATGGTCATGTAGGTCAGATGCTTCAAAAAGTTTAGTATAAAATTTTGATGGGATTCATGCAGCGCTTTGTCATATAGCTGAGGATACAGAAGAAAAATCTGATACTCGTCATTAAGCTTTGTGTTTATTAAATAAGATCACTAAGCTAGAGTTTGCATTCATGGCTGTACTTTGGCATCGAATACTTAAGAGGTTTAATGCAGTTAGAAAATTTCTTCAAAAAGTTGAATAACATTTGCATACAGCAAGCAGTATGTTACTTTCACTAATTGACTTTGTAAAAAACTTACGAAACAACTTTTTGAGATTTGGGAATGAATCAAAAAAACTTAGCTCGTTTATTGAAAAAGACTATTCGCATAAGAACAAAAGAAAGGTAATTAAAAAATTGAGCAACGGAGAAAACCAAGTTGATTCTTTAAGCGTATCCGACAAGTTTCGAGTGAATACATTTTTTGTCATTATTGACAAATTTGTGATACAATTAACTATAAGAAGTGATGGTGACAACCACGTAAATAAGTTTTTTGGATTTCTATCGAAGCTGTTAACTATTAGTACCATGGAATTGCAAGTTAGCGCGAAAAAAATTGTAGAAGTGTACTCAAATGATTTAGAAGATAGTTTCATATTTGAAATAGAACAATTTGGAACATTAAAGTTGCAGCCTCCGGGGTTTTTTTCGCATAAAAAAAATAAATCTGAGACTGAAAATACTTGATTCCTCTGCATGTTTTAAATTGGACTGTTGAAACCGATATTATTGATGTACTTCCAAATGTTTATATAGCATATCGCTTGTTTCTAACTATTCCCATAACAAATTGCAAGGCTGAGAGATCATTCTCTACTCTTAAAAGAGTTAAGAACATGCACCGATCAACAATAGTCCATAGTCGTTTAAGTAATATAGCAAGATTAACTATTGAGTCAAAATTATTAGAAACTTTGGATTTCAGCGATGTGATTGCAGAGTTTGCGGGGAAGAAAAGCAGAAAAAAATCACTCAACTTAATTCAATAAAATAAATATAAAATTTGTATATAAATAAATATCAGTGATAGCGTTTTCAAGAAAGTCTTTGTTTTACTCATTTTTGTCGTTGTTAGTGGAACGGGGCCTCCTACTTTTAAATAGCCCCGGGCCCCGAAAAGTCTTAATCAGCCACTGCTCCTGTCCCAAGTCACCCCATCACTAGTAGATGTGAGAAAATCTTTATTTTATATAGTTCTCGTAACCATATGCTTATCATATTTCTTCAGTAGTTAAATAAAAAATAATAATTAAAAACCATAAACATAAAAATATATGCAAACAACACATAAATATTTAATATTAATGATGTCTTCAAAATCCAGGAAAATTGTTAGATTTTTACATATTCGCAAATAATCCGAAAAAAACATACTTCTGAAACTTAAAAACACAATAATATGAAGAAGCTATTGCAAGCTTATAACATATATAAAAAAATTTTGCTTTATTAAATTTTTCACTGAGATATTGCCAAGTCCCATCTCACCCCATGTCCCAACTCACCCCGTTCTCCCCTATACATGTATATATATATATATTTTTTTGCATTTGCGTAACCATTTACGTAACAAAATTAGATGATTACTTTAAAACAACATCAACTCAGTCGGCATCAAAACCGAAGCTTCCATTAAAATTTGAGCTTCCATCAAAACTAATTCTACCTAAAAACAAACCATCTACTAACGAAGAGTTAGAAAAATTATGCTTAGATGGTAAAATAAGTTAGAAAGAATTTAGCGACGAACTTGATAGGTTAATATTTCTATGATAGGCGGGTAACGTCAACGTGAGCCCAAAATAAACTGGTAACGCCAACACGAGTGGTGGTTGAAAAAGCTACCGTTAAAGGAGCTTACCCCATGCCAAACCTGTCGTACAACTTACCTGTGAGAGCGCATAAAATTTGCTAAAGTATTGATTTATTATTAAGGTCTGCTTTTAGAGCTTCATGATCTCCGATTGGAAACAATCTTTTAAGAGTCCGGTGTAAGCAAGTGTCGCCATCTTACTAACTCCAGTTCCAATGTTACGACCCATTCGCTCTGAATACTTTTGATAAAGATCTGTAATTTCCCTAGCAGACATTTTAACAAGCTCTTGGTGAGTAAAACTTGCATCCCAAGCAATTTCAAACTGTTACCACCGCCAATTGCCGCAGCAATTTTTGATCTGTAAAATAATATAGAACCATCTGCTTCTTACTCAGTTGTAGGAGTGTTTTCCACAAGTTCATTGTCCATTGGACAACCAATTAAATCTTCAAAAATGTTTTCCATCATACACTTTTGTATATATTTTAACAAATTTTATTCTGCAAGTATATGCAACAACTATACTTAAAGTAAAGGCGCTAATAAAAAAAAATTAATTTTTATAAATATCATAAGAGCTCAATTTTTTCCTGAGCGGTTTGGTGTATTAAGGCTTTCGCGAATAGTTTAGATGAGAGGTGCAACGGTATCATTTTCACTTCCGAATCACTAATTCCATTACTGAAATGACATTGATGATAATGCACTAAACCACTGAGCTATCAATGATATGCGTTTCGGAGAAAATAAACCTAATTTATATAGCTTATAAGCTCTTATAAGCTCTACGGGTGCGGAAAAGGTGCGCATGTTAATTTTTTTCCTCTTAAAGCATGAACTATTTTACTAAAAAAACTGAAACAAATAAGAAATAGGTATAGAAATGATTGGTGTGGAATAGATAAGTTTAGAATTGGTATGTTTGATAAAGACCAATTCTAAACTTATCTATTCCACAAGTTAAAACTGACTGTTAAACGATACGAGTTCAAATCCATCCACCGCCAACTCAGCGCTTGAGTAGTACTTTGGTACGCAAAAATGTTGGTTAATAACGGACGCTACTTTAGATTATTCATAATGACTATTTTTGGCTGTTCCTATGCTAAGCCAACAATCTCGTCAGGCATAAGAATATTGCATAGAAAAATATAGCATGAAAATTCAAATTATTAAATATAAAATAAAAAAGTAAATACAAAGTTTGCATACACCTTCGTTCATGTTTTCTTATAAAAAAAAAGTGCTGCGACGTTTTCTCGTCACTACCTCAGTTCCAGTGACTGTAAGGGTTCCGTGTAATCAAATTTCGGCCGGAACAATAATTATACTTATGTTATTTTTTACTTTAAAAATTGAAAGTGAAAGCCTGCACCTCAACATCAAGGCTATATAATGTACATTTATAACCTTTAATATAAGGTCCTACAGAAAAAAAGTGAGGGGGGGGGAAGGGAAGAAATTGCGTGCCCCCGCCCCTCCCCTCCTTCCTTCGCTTTCCCCCTTCCCTGCTGTCGTCGGCTCTGTTACTGTATTATTATTAAATATACTTTTAATTATTTAAAATTTAAGTAACATTTAAAATGAGACTATTCTCAGAGTCAGGTAAGACTTTTGATGACAAAGAGCTAGTTTGTTGCCCAAAACTAGATAACAACTTTTTTTGCACCACAATATTCCTAAACTTTTAGAAATTCTTACATAATTGATTACTGAAAATAAAACTTTATTGTGTTTCTTAAGAAATTTGCATTTTTTACCTAGGTTTAACTAAAGTTCTTCATTGCCATGTAGGACAATGATTTTTTGATTTAATTTACCCAGTCTGAGTTACAAGTCTTAAAAAAAAAGGTAAAAAATAAATTCTGGCATCATGGCCTAAAATATTGTAATTCTGGCCGGAATCGAAATGACCTAAAAAACACAAGTTGAAAGCGGATGTACGGTCGGATTTCCGAAGCAAAGAAGCAAGGAAACAATACATAGTTGTATACAACCATGGTGAAGGCCGCAATTGAAGTGAAAACTCATCTAATACAATTTGATGATGTAAATAACCATACTCTTCAATTTGTTAGGATGGCAAATGCACAAAAACTGAAGCAATTATAGAGATGAAGACGGAACTACCAATTAAGCGGAAGCCTAAGACACCAATGATGTTAGAAATACATTGGACAAACGTTACGAGTCTGAAACTTTAGAACATCACGTAATTTACAATAACAACGCGGTGAAGGATCAGGTAGTCAAAAGTCTCGAGACACGTTTCATATCACATCGGCAGTTATATATGGAAATCGCATGTTTTGATACTTCAAACTTCGGTGATCTTTTCATTTCGGAAATTCCAGAAAAAAGTTTGCATAGAATTATATATTTTTTTATTATTTTTTTATCAT
The DNA here is from genome assembly GCF_038396675.1 of Hydra vulgaris. NCBI lineage: Eukaryota > Metazoa > Cnidaria > Hydrozoa > Anthoathecata > Hydridae > Hydra > Hydra vulgaris. The sequence continues at coordinate 29,925,333 of NC_088923.1, forward strand.
TATTATTTTATCATCGTTATTTTTCATTTATCATTCGGGCATCAGGTAACTTATTATTTATGACTAACTATAACATTTAGAACTGTCCTTTCCCTTAAATAAAACATTAAGAAACGATGTGGAACAAAGTAATGATTTAGAGGAACGACAGCATACTAAAGGACCATGTGAACCGTGTCCATCTTGTGTGTTACAAATTCTGGCTGCATATAGACTTTATGACAAAATCTATGACAATTTGTGTCTAATTTATAAGGTTATCTGTACTATTTCTGTGACACAAGTTAAGTGTGAATGATTGTTTTCAAAGTTAAAGTTAATCATGATAAGATTAAAAAATTCTGTCGAATGACCACTTGGAATCGTATATGCTAAGGTCTGTCAAGAAAGGTTTGTTTGATAGGCTTGAGTTTAAATTCAATTCAGGCCAAAGATACGCATATTTGGCCTCTGAATTGAGCAAACAGCTTAAAGAATAGTTTTTACTATACTTTGCGCATCACTCTGTACTTTTTTAATTAATTATAAATCAATTAGTTTGTGATTTCAGTCTTCATTTTATAATATATTTTTTGGAAAGTTGCGAATCAAGCCGTCTTAACAATACATGTATGTTGGGAGAGCCACTTGATTATTTGCCTAGCCGGTAAAATATATTTAAAAATTTAAAGTATACAAGCAATTTAAATGTAAAATCAATTAGAGGAAAACATTTTGTAAGTTTTATTAATGGCAAACAAAATTGCACAAATCATAAATTCTAGATTATATATTTTAAAAAAAGTTCACTCTTACTATTAGGTATCTACATCTGGAAACAGAGTTTATTATATGAATAACGATCAAGAAAATACATTTCGCTAGACGTATCTCCCGATTATCTGTTTAGCAGATACTCTTTCTCTTATCAATGGTTGTGGTAATTATTTAATATCCAAAAAAGACCATAAAACAGTCATATCACTATTCTTAGAGAAACTTACTGCAGCCGAATAAATTATGTGAGTGATGCGGTGGGTTTGGGATGGCTCTTATTTACTTAATTTGATGTAAAAAACCCGAATTACTTTTAAGCATAACTTAATTTGCATAACTCATATTAAAAATATATAATTTACATTCATTTAAAAGTAATTTTTTTTTTTTTGGCATAAGTTATATAACAAGACTATATAAGTTACTTTTACAGATGAAGTAATTTGCATTACAAGACTGTTTACTTTTACTTGCAAATGTAACTTACTTTTAACGGTAAGTCGTGTAAAGTAATTTACTTTGAAAAGTAATTTTGGTTATAATTATGTAAGAAATTTACACCGAAATGAAATTAATTTTTTATATGTAAAAAAGGTTATTTATGAATTAAACTAGTGCTAATAGGGGCTCCTAAATAACCATTGATTTTTTATTTCATTTTTTTTTAGCAGAAATAGGTTAGTGGTCATAATGAAACTTTGGCGGAAGGGGGGAGGAGAGGGCATAATTTATTGCTTTGCTACTGGATGCTACCCATGCATGCAAACCTTGACTAAGTCACTTTTTATTAGAGCGCGCTTTTTCTTTGTATTTGCCTTTTCAATCAAATATTTTGTTATGGTAATATGACGCAGTATAACATTTTTGGTATCTGCAAGAACATTGACTGCTAAAAAATATTTAAAGAAATTATAAGTCATTTAAACTGTCTGATATAATCTTTATGATAAAAGAAGTGTTTATCAGATACAATCTTTTATTGCGTTTATTATATATAATCTATCCAAAAAATGATGGTAAGGAAAGTTGTTCAATCTTCTACTACAGGTTGTGGACACCCTAATAATCTTGTTTTTGTAGCGATGGTGTCCAACCTAGGAAGGTTAGAAAAATAAAATCTTATTTAATAAAAATAGTGCTTTAGAATAAACTTTTAATTTTTTTTAGACGTTAGTTTGACTTAACGAGTTGTTTGTCGGTTATCAATTGTCCCGGAATCTTGCGATTGATTTTTCACTACCTTCCTGGCCATTCTAGCTGGTTCTCTGGGAAACTTTAGCATTTGTATAAATTTGATAAAGGTTAATGTTAAAATTGTTTTCAGAGCCAACCGGGGAACACCACTTTTTTGAATCTTTTTTTTTTTTTGATTTTACTTTATCTTTCAGACTTGTGAGAACTGACAGCATTTGAATTTGTTCCCGATGAACATTCATGTTAAACTTGTTTCCTGGGCAAGGGGGCCGTACCCTAACTTTTTTTCTCAATTATTTTTTTTTTAAAGTTGGGTTCATAACTTTTTAGAAAGAAAGAACTTTTACAAAATAGCTTTGAAAAGATATTTTTTTGATTTACTTGTTTAGTATTAATTTTTTTGTCGGGCGAAATAGATTAGTGACCCTGATAAAGGTTTAGTGTAAAGGGGCCGACCCTATTTGTAGCTATGCTGCTGCTTTTCGCTTCTCTTTTTCAGCGTGGTCGTTGTTAACAACCACTTTAATAGAAATAAAATTTTTTTTTTTTAGTAGATTTATTAACAGCTATTCATAAAACTTGTTTTCTGGAATTAACTAATTTCAGTTAGTCTATTCCAGACAACAATTATTCCGGTTAGTCATTTCCAGAAATAACTTTCATTTTCGTTAGATTGGTTTTTAACAACAACCACGCTGAATAAAAGGAGCTAAAATACGAAACTTAGAATAAAATTGCAAAATGCAGAGCCATTTCCAAAACAAGAACAATAAACCAGAACTTTTACACTTTTAAATAACTATTTTAAAAAACATCAAGATTAATTGAAAAAAAAAAATTAAGCTAAAAAAGTAAAGTTAAAAAAGTAAAAAAGTTAAGGAGTCTGTTAACAATAAACCCTTAAAATGTTTACCTACCTTCTATCCCATTAGCGTGAGAGCGACGAGTTTATAACATTTATATATAAATTTTTTTTAACATTTTAAACTAAATTTAAGTTCATTAAAAAGCCTCAAATGCCATGCAAAAGTTATGACCATATAGTTTTAAAATAACCTCCCCAATTATTTAAGGGATTCAAATATTATTTATAATTGAGCTATAAGTTCGTCTGACAATGAAATTCTGTTCTAAAATCATTCCTGTTTTTTAAACAATATTATCAAATTCATTTTTTTTTTCAAAGTTAATTTGGTCATTGATTTTTTTTTTTTTTTTATTGCATAAAGATATTCTTTAATATTTTAGATTTTTACAATTTTTTTTTTCTAAATTTGCCGTTACAAATAATTACTTTTCTCTTGTAAAATATACAAATGGCGGGGGCAAGAAGAAGACAATAATAATCTTATCGCCAAGCCCCTAATAATCCGTAAATAATATTGTCATTAAAAACTTATGTCTTTTTGATGTTTGAGTTTACTAAGTTTATTTTATTTCACAATTACAGATTTGTAACTTTTGGAAATATACTGATATATTAATATGTAGCTGAAAAAGTTCTCCTGTTTTAGTATGTTGCTTTAGAAAAAGAGAAACCTTTTTCTAAAATAGCATACTAAAACAGGAGAAATATTGCATAAATAATAGAAGTTTTGAATAGTTTTATTTTTTGTAACATATAAAAATAATGGTTATAAAAAATAATATCCATGAATATATAACTTAAACAAAATACAAGATTTAATTATAAATTGATGTTAATACGAGTGGTATTGCGTGGTTTTATACCACGTTAAAAACTATGTGAAAAAGTTTTATATTGTGAAAATGCCGCGATTCTTTTTATCACCAAACCGATTAGAATTAGTTAATCAACTAACGGTAGTATTATATAGATACGTACATATGAGGTCTTTTAATATGTTGTTATAAACCACATTAAACTTATATAAAGACTTTATGGTATGGTATTACAATAATATACTGATGTCTACTTGCGTAAATTTTGATATGTAATCTTCATCCTATTAATAATTATTGATTAACAATTAATAAAATTATTTCAACCAATAGTTCTATTTAAAAATGTATTTCAATTAATTTTTAACGGTATAATAAAATATTTATCTTATAAAACTACTGCTTTATAATGTAAAAATACGATGTAAACTACGGGGCTTAGTGATAAGACTATTTTTGTCTTCTTTTTGCCCCGGCCATGTAATTATTTATTTATACATTTTGGTATTGTAGCATTTTTTAAATGGCGAAATATACTTTTGGTAAATAAAGCATATTTAAATGCCAAACTTAAGTATGTTCTTGTTTATATCACATTAGAATGTTTAGGAAAATGTTGAAACAACCACCTTTATTGGTTAGGGTGTAAACTTTATATAATCATAACGTTTGAATTTTGAATTTTAAAATCTGTCGACTTAAATTTATTGTAAGAAAATAAAAAATAAAAGTTACTAATTTGTTGCCCTCAAATTTGGGGTAGGAATGGTAAACATTTTAGGGTATTTTTGTTTCCAGGCTCCAATCACCACGAGTTTTATTTCTTAACCTACGTATAAATTGTTACATAGCTACAGATCGGGTTATACGTATATTACACAGTGGCGTAGCAAAGTATTTTTGACCAGTAAGCATACGTGGTCCAGGTACCCAATTTCTGTTTCTCTGAAACAATAACTTTTACTTAAAAAAAAAAAAAAAAAAAAACTTTTTAAATATATCTTGAGGCTCCTAACCTTGCAGCCTGAGGCCTAATCCCAGCAAGCACACAACGTTGAAATAACGTTGATCGACGTTGATCAACGTTATTTCAACGTTGTTTTAACGTTGTGTGCTTGCTGGGAATTGCTTCAAGGACTGTAAGTTTTGCTTACACTGGCCTTGCTGTAGTTAGGCCACTGATACTACACGCAGATAAAGATATTTACATAAATAGTTCTAAATTTTTCATGCCCATATAAAATACCGTATATCTTTAAACCAGTGCAGACTTGCAGGGTCTGGGGATATTTTTGGGCAGTGGACATTTTTCTTCTTAAAGTGGCGAAAAAACCTTACAAAAATAAAGCATTTTCAAAAAATCTTGGGGCTCATAAATCTTCAAGAAATCTTAATTTTTAAATAATAAAAAACTTTTACGCGATAATTGTTAGTTCGAATTACGCATAATTGTTAGTTCGAAGTAACAATTATGTTAGTTATACCATTCAAATAGTCTACCCATTCTGAGTCTGCCATGGGCATACGCGTCTTCTGCTCACTGCCATGTTTCAGCTTTGTCAAAATTCTAGACCTTTGTCAGAATTCTAGATATGGTTAATCAGGGCTTGAATATTTTTGAGACAGTTTGATTCAAATTATAGTTTTTATAACCAAAACTATCATGGATAGAAACTACATAAGGTTTTAATCATGGGCAGAAACCTATTACTGATATTTTCAAACTTTACAGGGAAGAAATACCTAAAATTGCGCACAGCAAATGTTTCTGTAAACTAAATGTTAGTTACTTAAAGTTTCACTTTTTTGCGTTGTACAAGATCCTCTACTGTACTGTTGTACAAGATCCACTCAAAGTTATTGTAGTTTACTTACATATTTTATATAGATTACTTTTAATTTATAATACAAATTATATAAATTGTAAGCTTATGTAATTTAAATTTTATTTTATATAATTTTTATTTTAATAAAAATTTTTTATTACTTTTAAAATAAAAAATGCCTACTTAAAAAATAATATTTTATTTGTAAATTTAATTTACATTTGGTAGCATATTACTTTTATGTAATTCATTTTCATTTGCAAGTTTTTTTTTACAATTACGGTAATATAATTTTTTTTAGGTATTGTGGTTTATCCGCCTCCGGCTAATTGTCATACATTGACCACATTACCAAGGCCCGCGAAGACAAGTTCAGCTCACTAAAGAGCATCATAACCCGCTTCGACAGAAGAAGTCGAGTTAGAAAGATAGCATAAAGAAAGCGTACATATATTGCACTGATGTAACAATTAATTAATATCTTATATTTTATAAGGTATCAACTAGGGATGGCTCTTTTACTTACTTTATTTTTTATTTTTACTTTACTAGTTAATTTTTATCAAAAAGTAAATTACAAAAGTAATTTTAAACGTTTTATGTAAATTTAAATTTCCGTATAAGTAATTAATTTTTTGAAACGACTTTTACTTTATAACGGAAGTTTTTTTACTTTGAAAAATAAGTTATGTAAAAGAAGATTACATCAAAAAGAAATTTAAGTCACACGAAAAAGCTGTTTACTTTTACATTTAAAAATTAATTACTTTTGAAAATTACATTACATAATATAAAAGTTCCTCTAACTGTAATTTACATTTACCTGTAAAAGTAAATAATTAAAAAAAATTTATATTAAAAAGTAACTTGCATACATAGGCGCTGGAAGTGTTTAAAGTGATTTAAAGTTTTAAGTGGTTGGGGCTTGGGGAGGGGTACCCCTCCCTGAAGGGGTGTTTGAGGCGTTATCCCACTGAAATTTCTTTAGGCATAATTAACCCTCCTAAATGCAGATTTGCAATCCTTTTTAAATCATTATTTTAAATATTTGGTACAAAACAAAATCTACCAAAAACAATTACAGTTACTGTAAAAAATGCCTAAATACGGATGAACGTTCACGAGTTTTAGCCACAAACTTCTCCATGAGTGCTGTAATGTCAACCTTGTCTAGGTAATCTTTGTTAATGTGCATTAAAGCGAGGTGAGTGAGGCAACTCTGTGACATTGTTGACCGCAGCCAAGTATTAAGCTGTCTCAATGCATTGAAGGACCTTTCAGAACCAGCTACGGTATTGGAACAGATAATTACAACACAACTATCTGTTCCACCATGTCAAGTTAAAACGGCACTGCAGTTCTGCAACTGAGTGGTCAATGGCTTCGAAGAGACTTTTCTTCCAGATAACATCTGTAGTTAATTGTTCTACATTACGGCTTTGAGCTCCATGCGAGAAACGAGCAGGAGTATTAACTGTGGAACTACGCTGTGCCTTAGGCAGCTCGAGATTCAGTGTGGTAGTTTTCTCGATGGCCTTCCTGTGTAATTCTGAAGCAAATTCATCACTACGCAAGTCTTGAGGTAGAGCCAGAAGGAGTTGAACACATTTTTCAGCGGCTGATGCACTCAGTGATAGGCTCTGCAAAGCTTTGGCTACCAATTCAAATTTGGAAAACAGAGCATCGCATAATAGGACTCCATAAAAGGTTTGTGCCTTAGAAACTTGTTTGGCTAAGCCTGAGATTTTAGCCCTTGCATCAACACGTACTGACCTGTCGCCTGCTAGCTGAGACAATGTTTCATAAACTTCTCCATAAGTTATCATAATTCTACTAATGACTTTTGCCCTAATGCACCATCGAGTTGGACATAAGCTGACCAAGTTCAGAACAACATTATCTGAGCCAAACAAAGATTCATACAATGCCTTTCTCTTTTAAGACTCTCTTATGATTGTTCCAACATCATGCACAAATTGAATTGTGTCAATAACCATTTTTATTTCTGGAATTACATTTTTATTACTGGAATTTAGACAAAGCTGAAACAAGGCAGTTAGCAGAAGGCGCATACACCCATGGAGACTTAGAAAGGGCAGTTTATTTGAACGGAAAATAATAGTCATAATAGTTAGTTTTTTTAAACAAGTTTTTTGCGTAAATGTATTTATTATTTAAAAACTTAGGAGAGAAAGTTTAAACCTGTCCTGAATTATGGGGGTTATAACACCATGCCCTGAAGATTTAGGAGCCCCGAACTTTTTAAGGGGACGCTTTATTTTGTAAAGATTTATTGCCACTTTGATACGAAAAATGTCCACCTACTCAAGAATATCCTTTGACTCTAAAAGTCTTAGTATAAACAACTACGGTAATTTTATATGGGTATGTAAATTTAGAACTTTTCACGTAAATACCTTTATCAGTACTATCAGTGGCCTAGATACCGTAAGGCAATTATAGGCAAAACTTACGGTCCCACAAGCAACTGAACTTAGAGCCGCAAAGTTTAGTAGCCCTAAGGTATATTTAAAGAGTTTTTTTTTTAAAGAATGTTATTGTTCCAGAGAAACAGAAATTGGGCACCTTGGTCACGTATGCCTACTGACCAAAAATGCTTTGCTACGCCACTGTGTAATATACTGTGTATATACTGTGTAATATTTTTATTTCATGCACTAAATTTAAGTCAACAGGTTTTCAAATTCAAAATTCAAAGGTTGTGATTATATAAAGTTTACACCCAAACCGAATAAGGTTGTTGTTTCAACATTTTCCTAAACATTCTAATGTGATATAAATAAGAACATACTTAAGTTTGGCACTTAAGTATGTTTTATTTACCAAAAGTATATTTATTAAACAAAAATATTGGTTTTTCATAATTATAATAGTATTACGCAGTAATAATAGTATTAAATTTACGCAGGTAGACATCATTATATTATTGGTTACCATAAAGTCTTTAAATGAGTTTAATATGTTTTTTAATAACACATTAAAAGACCTCATTTGTACGTAACTATTAATAATACTATTAGTTAAAGATGCTGTTGATTAAATAATTCTAAACCGTTTGGTGAAAATAGTAATCGCCGCATTTTCAAATGATGACACCTTTTTACATCGCTTTTCACGTGGTATAATACCACGCAATGCTTGTATTTAAATCAATTTAAAATTAAATCTTGTATTTTGTTTAATTTATACTTTCATGGATAATATTTTTTTAAACCATTTTATTTATATGTTAAAAAAAAAAAATTATTCAAAATTTCTGTTATTTTTATAATATTTCTTCTGTTTTAGTACGTTATTTAAGAAGATGATTTCTCTTTTTCTAAAATAACATACTAAAACAGGAGAATTTGGTATTTCAGCTACACATATATTCATTTTTCAGATATATTCGTAAAAAAAAAAAATTATAATTGTCAACTAAAATAAACTTATTAAACTCAAACTTAAGAAAAACACACGATCATCTTTTTTTAATGACAAGTTTTTAATGATTTTATTATGTACGGATATTTAGGGGCTTGGCAATAAAACTAATTTTGTCTTATTTTTGCCCCTGCAATTTGTATACAGTAGGTGGCCATTGAAATAGGGCCATTGAGTTTTCTACACACTTTTGTGAAATTTTATCCATAATGTAAATTGGGATGAAGTGTATCAAGAATGTAACCTTGGACACACAAATTCCGCATACAATTTATTTGTAAATATTTTTCTAGATCACTACAATAAACATTTTCCTGTTGAAGAGAAAGAAATAAAGCTAAAGTATCTAAACTGCCCATGGATAACTAAGGGGATTAGAAAATCATCAAAAAAAAAGCAAAAACTCTATATCAAGTATTTAAAAAACATAAGCGAATCTAACTTAACAACATACAAGGAATACAAAAATCTATTTGAAAAAATTAGAAAAAATTCAAAAAAAGTATATGATTCAAAACAACTACAAAAAAGCAAAATTGATATTAAAAAAACCTGGAACATATTGAAAGAAATAATAGGTAAAAACTATACTAAATCAAATAATTTACCCGATAAAATTATCGTTAACGAAACTGAATATATCAACAAAACTTCTATCGCTGAAAACCTCAATAGCTTTTTTGCAAACATAGGCCCTAATATGGCTTCAAAAATTCAATGCCCTGATATCTCCTTCGAAACCTATATCACAAACCAACATTTCTGTTTAAATATTTTCTCTGAACTAAACCATGAAGAACTAGAAATTGCAAAAAACTCGCTTAAGACGAATAAGGCCCCTGGGATAGACGACATTTGTAGCTATATAGTTGTAAATGTGTTTCCGGAGATAAAACAACCAATCTATGAAATTTTTAAATCTTCAATTATTACAGGATCCGTACCGAATAAACTAAAAATAGCTAAGGTAATACCAATATTAAAAACCGGTGATGCATTTACACTAAATAACTACAGACCTATCTCAGTGCTACCTGTATTTTCAAAACTTTTGGAGAGAGTAATATACAATAAACTGTATAAATATCTAACAAATAACAAAATCCTAAATGAAAAACAGCTTGGCTTCCAAAAGCAACATTCAACCGAACACGCAATTCTTGATCTTATAAATAATATTAATGACTTTTTCATGAATGAAAAAAAAAATACGTCCTTGGAGTCTTTGTTGATTTATCTAAGGCATTTGACACGGTAGATCACGCTATCTTAATTAGGAAAATGGAAAAATATGGGATAAAAGGTGTTGCACTAAACTGGTTCAAAAACTTTTTACTAGACAGAAAACAATGCGTTATTGCTTATGGAAAAAAATTTTCAAAATTACTCAAAATAAAATGCGGTGCCCCCCAAGGTTCCATTCTTGCACCTCTTTTGTTTTTAATATACATAAACGATCTTCCTAAAGCCTCAAGTAAAGTAGATTTCATAATGCTCGCGGACGACACCAATTTATTTTATGCATCTTCATCAATTACAGAACTTTATGAAACTACAAATACTGAACTTAAAAAAATAAACAGTTGGTCCAACAAATTATCGTTAAACACAGAAAAACCCAAATACATTCTTTTTCATTCTAACCTTAAAAAAATACCACCCGATTTACCTTCGCTAAATATAGATACTAAAGAAATAGAGAGAACCCAAGCAACTAAGTTTCTTGGGATACTTATTGATGAGAACATTCATGGAAATCACATATAGATATATTAAATACCAAAATATCAAAAAACATTGGTATCCTCTACAAAGCTACTTCTATACTGTCTTCTGATAATTTAAAGTTTCTATACTTCTCGTTTATACAAAGCTACTACATATACGCTAATGTTGCATGGGCGAGCACTCATAGATCCAAACTAACCACACTATATCGAAAACAAAAACATGCTGCAAGAATAGTTTTTATAAAGACTCTCGCATGCTGAGCTACTTTTAAAAAATTTGAAAGCATTAAATGTATATCAAATCAATATATTCCAAAACTTGTTATTTATGCTTAAATATAAACTTGGACTTGTTCCTTCTTACTTTTCAAGAATTTTTTCCAAAATAGCAAAAATAGATACCATACCAGAGGAATGGAAAACTTCAACGTACCTTTTAAAAAAACAAATCTCTCGCACTTTTCCATTTCGTACCGTGGTCCTTATCTATATAATAAATTAATATCAAAAAATACTCAACTGGAGAAATCGAATAACTTAAATACTCTGAAAACGTTATTTAAAGATCTCATTTTAAACACTAACAACTTTATGAACTTTTATTAACCCAAAAACATTTTAAACTATGTATAAAACTAACTTTGTTCCGAAACCAATGTAAACTCTAATAACTCTAAAAACTCTAAATAACTCAAAAACAACAGCAATAACAAAAACACAAAAGCAAATAATAGGCTTATTTATCAACACTCGAACGACTATACATTACCTATTTAGCAATTTACCTATTTAGCAAATCGTGTACCTACTTATATTAATGTGTATTGAAGTAAAATTAAAAAATTAAAAACTCCTTTTTGTCTGCATTCTTTGTCTTTTGCATTTTGGATTTTTATTCTCATTCTGCCGAAAACCGATAACAATTTTTTGTTTTTTAAAAAAAAAAAAAATTATAAACTTATTTTAAATAAAAGCATCCAAAAATATTAGTAACGCATAGCGGTTTCTTGATGACAAGACCGTCGGTCTTCTGCAAGTTTTCCGCGTTTGAAGTAATTTCTAATACTTTACAGTTTTACTTTATATATTTTTTTGTATAACGTAACTTTGTAATTTTTTTTTTTTTAATTTTACTTACTCTGTAAAGATTCTATTATAGTTTACGAATTTGTAAGGATTAAAGAACAAAAAAAATTGAATAAAAAAAAAAAAAAAAAAAAAGTAAAAAAAAATAAAGGTTTACGGTAAAAAATAATTAAAAGTTTAAAGAATAGTTGTTTATTATTAAATATAAATATAAAAACAAACGAATTTTTTAATATATATAAAAATTGTAATGTTATCAATATTTTGTAAATCCTCCCTTTGCTGCTATAACAGCTTCTACTTTCCGTGGCATGCTGTCAATGCATTTCTGTGCCAATTTTTTTATGTGAGAGTTTCGATGCCAACCTTCAATTAGTTTTTCAATAAGCTGGGTTTTATTTGTCACCAGTTCTTTTGAAGAAACCTCCCGTTTTAATAGCTCCCACAGGTTTTCACAGATTTTTTTTCTCTCCAAGAAACTCTTTAATGGATTTTGCCGTATGGCATGAGGCAGAATCTTGCATAAATATAAATTCGCCATCTGGAAACCATTCCGAGACTTGAGGAATGAGCTTTTGCTCCAAAACTTCTTTGTATTGGTCTTGCCTCATTGTCTCTTGGACTATGTAAAGCCTTCCCGTACCCTTACCTTATATAACGGACCACATTATAGTTGACAATGGATGTTTAACTGTCTCGATAATGCAGTCTGGATTAAATTTTTCACCCAGCTGTCGCATAAATGAGGCTTTGTCGTCCAAGATCTGAAACGTAGATTCATCAGAAAAACACACCTGAAAACAAATGTTTCAAAAATTTTTAGGCTTTCATTAATCTAAAGAAAATCGTGAAATAAAGCAGAAAAAGACATGTTTAAGAAATAAATACCTTTCTCCAATCTCTGTTGTCATATTGCGGTGTTTTATAGCCCATTGCAGTCTTTTATCCTTCATGGCAGGCGTTAATTTTGGTTTTTTCGCAGGACGGTAACACTTAAAGCCTAACTCATCTAAGCATCTCCTGACTGTGCAATCACTAATATTAATTCCAGCATCTTTAATCAATGTTGTGATTATTTTTCTGGGTTTCTTTCTATTCTCTAAGCAAATATTCCTGATAATTCTCTCAGACCTTGGCGTTGTAAGGCGTTTTCCTTTACAGTTTTTACGGAGTGTGGATATAGGGTTTTCGCCATTTTTTATTTTTGATGCTATTCTTTGCGCAGTCTGCCTAGAAACTCCAATTCTTCTTAAAATTTCTCGTTGAGAATAGTTAGTGTTGCTTAAAAGTGACATTATTTCACTTTTTTTACAAACATTCACATCTTTTTTTTTACCCATTGTCAGAAACTTTAAAAAATTTAAAAGACAAATAAACACACTACAAAAATATGTAAAAGAAAATTAAAAAGTTGAAATAATGTATATTTTTGGAAAAACTACTTTCAAAGAAGTCTTTCACTTAATAAAACACTTAAAAAATTAAAATTTTGAAAAATTGTCGGTTAAAAATAACGTTTGAAGAAAGATCCTTAACACACACACAACAAGCTTCGGCATTCTACAAATGGTAACTGAACACAATTTCACAGTTTTACTTGTCAAACATGCAAAATACAGTGTTGCTAGCAACAAAATAGTGTTGTCTACACAATAGTTTGTAATAATGTTGTAAATAATTTTTTTTTTTTTTTAGTTTACAATTATTAATCGTAATATAACAATATAACAATACATAAACTTGGTATCTGAAAGAAGATCCAAAAGATCTTGTCGTCAGAACCATATAAAATATATCAAACGTCTATATATAATATAATAAAAATACAATTGATTTAATAATTATTAACAATGTAGAATAAACAAAAACAGAAAATAAATTTACATTTCAAAAATATTTATATACATTGTCAGTAGAAAAAATAAAGTTTTTTAATTTAGTTTTAAAAACAGAAAACGAAATTGACAAATCAAAATTTGGAACAACAATTTTGTTCCATAAATACGGTGCTCGATAGTTTATGCAAAATTGATTAAACTTTGTTTGACAAAAGGGTTCAATTATTAAATTTTTATTTCATAAAGTATATTTGTTTATAGCTTTATGGGTAAAAAGATCTTTAAAAATGAACAATGGTTGTTCACTTTTACAACGAAACATAAAACATAAAATATTATAGACATTGAGTTCGTAAACGTTAAGTGCTTTAACGTTTTTAAACAAAATATTAGAATGAGAAAAACGATTTTCAAAACATATTAAACGCATTGCGTGTTTCTGACGATGGTAGAGATTTCGTAACTTACTTTTTGAGGTACTTCCCCAAACAATATTGGCATAATTTATATAGCTATATATAAATGAGTAGTAGAGTTGAATTAAATTTTGTTTATTTAGATAGTATCTGACCTTACTTTTGGCCAATTTAGCAGAAATAAAATCGATATGATACTTCCATGTAATATTTTCATCAATGTAAATGCCTAAAAATCTTGTGACCGACTCCTTTTTTATTTCAATTTTATCAATGAAAAGTTTAGGTAAATTATTTGGTAAAAAACACTTTTTTGCGAGGGAGTGGAAAAGGATCGATTTTGTTTTGTCAATGTTTAAAGTTAACTTGTTGCACTTAAATTAATTGGAGATGTGATTGAGTTCTTTATTCATATTTGAAAAAAGCTCATAAATGTCACTGTTTGACAGAAATAAATTAGTATCGTCCGCAAAAATGATACTCTAAGGTTAGAAGCTTTATTTAAATCATTTATATAGACTAAAAACAAAAGTGGGCCTAGAATAGAACCCTGTGGAGCACCACATTTTATGTCAATTAATTTTTCATTTTGAAAATAATCTCCATAGAAAACAAATTGTTTTCTATTTGTCAAATAACTTTTATACCATTTTATTAATTTGCCATTAATTCCATAAAATTTGAGTTTCTTAAGTAGAATTTTGTGATCGACCGTGTCGAATGCTTTTGATAGGTCAATGAAAATACCTAGTGTATATTGTGATCTAAGATATTAAGGTAATTGTATGTTCTATTGTATATAATTCTTTCTAAAATTTTCGAGAAGGTTGAAAGAACTGAGATAGGGCGATAAATACTAATATTTGATTTTTTTCCGTCTTTGTAAATTGGAGTAACTTTAGCTATTTTTAATTGGTTGGGGAATACACCTTGCTGTATAGATGCCCTGAACACTTTATAAAGAATAAATTTTAAATTTTCAAAGCAATCTATGATTATGCTGCCATTTATTTCGTCCGCACCTGTAGTTTTGTTTCTTTTAAGAGATTTGTAAGCTCTCTCAAACTCATCAAAAGATAAGTCAGAATATAAATTATCTATAAAAAGCGAATTATTTATAGGCTCAAGGAAATCACTAAAAGTTTTTTCCGTAATAGGAATCTTATTTGCCAATTTAGTTCCTATATCAATAAAATATTTATTAAACTCGTTTGCAATTTCGTTTGGTTAGTATATATTTGTTTTATTTATTTTAATTACTTTAGGAAAGTAGTTTGAATTTGTTTTTTGTTTTCCTGTTATTTCTTTCAACGTTCTCCAAGTATTTTTTGAGTCGTTTTTAAATTTACTAGTTAAATTTGAATAATAGTTTTTTTTTAAGTTTTTTACGAATTTTTTCAAATAGATGTTGGTAATTTTTATATTTTTGTTGGTTTTCATCTGATTTTTTTTTTAAATATTTTATATATAGTTTCTGTTTGATTTTAGAGGATTTTCTAAGTATTTTGGTAATCCATGGACTATTCAAGGTTTTTTTTTGTTATTTGTTCACAAAGTGGAAAGTTTGCATTGTATATTGAGAAGAAAGTATCAAAGAACTTATTATATATTGTATTTGCGTCATCTCTAAAGTTAATATGTTTCCAATGCAGAAGTGATAATTGATATTGAAAGGATTTTATATTGTTTTCGTTGAAGACACGTTTTTTTATTATATTTTGTCTTTCGGGGTTATTAGAGGATACAGTATGAATTGTAAGAAAAATGGGGAAATGATCGGATATGTCGGTTTTTATAATTCCTTTTTGTAATTTCTTATTACAAATATCTGTTGTAAAAATATCAATCAACGTCGTTGAAGTTTTGGTTATTCTAGTAGGGCGATTAATTAAAGGAAGAGCTCCTGCCATAAATATTTCATCATAAAAACTTTTTACTTTTTTATCTTTACTATAAATTAGACAGTTCATGTTGAAATCTCCAATTATAAAAGTAAGTTTGTTTTCTTTGCTACCTTTATGAATGATATTACGCTGTAAAAAGAAACTAAGATTTTCAGACGCACCATCTGGTGGTCAGCAGCAGCAGCTTAATAGAATCAACAGCAGCTTAATAGAATACTTTTTTTTTTATTGTTTAAAATTTCAATAGTTACGACTTCTTTATCACCGTCAGAAACGCACGTATCATTCCTAACGTGATATACAATGTGTTCCTTAACGTAAATCAGACTCCTCCACCCCGTTTATTTGTTTGTCTTACTAACAAAATTGTTTCAAAACCTGGAAGATGGAAAATTGAATTATTTTTAAACTCATTCGAAGAAATCCATGTTTCTGTTAAGCAAATTATATTAAAAATATTTTCAGTTTCATCTAAAAAATCACAAAACTTTTCAAAATTTTTATTTAGACTTCTAATATTAATGTGAAGGATTCTGATTTTTTGATTTTCAGTGCCGTTTTTATTAAGAAATTCTTTTAACTTATTGGGATAAAGATAAGAACAACGTGTGTTCACATCATTAAAAAAGTTGACATCTGGATCTGAATTAAGAACTGATTTTAAGTATTTATCTTGAAAATTAAAAGTAAAGGATGCGTAGTCATCCATTTTTGTTTTTAAATTTGATTATAGAATATTAAAAGAATTCCTTTTATAATTATAGGTCACGCGTAATTAATTTATTGTAAGTTACTTTAGCAAACTTACCTTTCGCTCGCAATTCCTTCGCTTCTTTGAAAAGCTTTCTTCGTAAATTTATTGTAAAATCACTAAAGTCTTCGTTAACGTACAACCGCTCGTTCCAAAGCTTCATCGTCGTATATTTGTTTAACACTAGGACTTTGTCTTTGTAGTTTTGAAATCGAACAACTATTGATCTGTTTTTTCCTGTTTCTTTTCCAACTCGATGGGCTCTATCTATTAAAATATTTTCTTGTATATTAAGCTTCGTATTGAGGAATTCTTTGATTTTTTGTTCACTTTCTTCCCAAGTTTCATTTTCATCTTCAATCCCAACAAATCTCAAGTTGTTTCTACGGCTTCTGAATTAACTATTAGATGGCCCTATTTCAATGGCCACCCACTGTATTTTACAAAAGAAAAGTAATAATTTGTAACGGCAAATTTAGAAAAATAAAAAATTAATTTAACATTAAAGAATGTCTTTTATTAACAAAAAAAAACAAAAATCAATGACGAAATTAAATTAAAAAAAAAAATTAATTTGATAATTATCAAATTAATAATAATAAAAATAAGAATAGTTTGAAAAAGATTATAATATTGTTTGAAAAATACAAATAATCTTGTCGACTAAAGTGACTTATAAAAACTCAATTTTCTTCGTTATTTTTCGACAAATTTTATGTCCGCGTCATTACTTAATCACGAAAACGCGTCATACTTAATCACGAAAAAGAGTTTCTTTCGCTCCTAACTTCTGAATGAGGAACAGAATTTAATTGTCAGAAGAACTTATAATTTAATTCAAGAATAATATTTTAAATCCCCTAAATGATTGGGGATGTTGCTTAAAATTTATATGGTCATTTTTAAACACTAAGAGAATATTGCATGGCATTAGAGACTTGTTAATGAACTTAAATTTAGTTTAAAATGTTAAAAAAAATGTACCTATATATAAATGTTATAAACTCATCGCTCTCACACTAATGGCATGAAATGCTATTAGTGTGAGAGCGATGAAAATAGTGATGAAATGGGAAGTTAACATTTTAGGGGCTTATTGTTAACAGACTCCGATTATCGCAATGCTTTTGAAAAGCTTTACGTAAACATGAATATATAAATGTTTGGAGCTTGCTCCATGTCGTTACATAAAGTTAAATTCTCAAACAAAATCAAAAAGCTTGCCACGGACCTGATTTTAAATATGTGATTGGAATCTGGTTGTTTAAATATTGCGTTTGCACTTTTGTTAACTTTTTTACTTTAAGTTTTGAAAATTTAAGTAAAAAAAAGTAACAAAAATTTACTGAAATAAAAAGAACTTGAAGTTATTTCATCTGTATGATAAAATAACATCGAGACACTTTTCTTCACAATCGACTATATAATTTTAAATTTGAAAGTGGGTTTATTTGAACCATCCTTCTAAATTCGCTATATTAAATAGATTAAAATAAGCGGTTGTTGTGGTTATAAAAAGTTATCAATTTTTTAAATTACTTTTACTTTTTACTTTTTTAACTTTAATTTTTTTTTTTAATTAATCTTAATGTTATTGACACCAGTTATTTAAAAAAATTTTTTAAAAGACTGTCTGGTTTAATGTTCTTGCTTTGGAAATGGCTCTGCATTTTGCAATTTTATTCTAAGTTTTGTATTTTGGCTTCTTTTATTCAGCGTGGTTGTTCTTAAAAACCAATCTAACCAAAATGAAAGTTATTTCTGGAAATGACTAACTAGAATAATTGTTAGATAATAAAATAATAAAGGAATAATTGTTATCTGGAATAGACTATTTGAAATTAGTTCATTCCAGACAACAGTTTTATGAATAGCTTTTAATAAATAAACTAAAAAAAAAATTATTTTCATTTCTGTTAGAGTGGTTGTTACCACCAGAGCCGTTCCGAACGGAGGGTGAAGGAAGAACCCCCTCCCCAAGCTGTTATATATGCATTTAAGTTAGCACATTTGTACATTTAGCATTTCAGTTCGCAAGTTTTGAAGTATAGTTGGCAAATGTCAAATATCAAGGACCTTTTTTGTTTATGTGTGTCTCTCTAGTTGGCAAAAATCACATATAACCGACGCGACGGCCCTGACAACTACCACGCTGAATAAGAGAAGTGAAAAGCAGCTGCATTGCTACAAATATGTCCGGCTCCTTTACGGTAAATTTTTATCAGGGACAATAACCTACTTCCTCCCGACAAAAAATTAATACGAAAACAAATAAATAAAAAAATGCCTTTTCAAAGCTTTTTTGCAAAAAATCTTTCTTCCTAAAAATTTATTAACCCCAACTTTAAAGAAAAACAAAATATTGGAGGAAAAAAATAAGGGTACGACACCCCTTGCCCAGAAAACAAATTTAACATGCATGTTCATCGGGACTACACAAATGCTATCAAGATAAAGTAAAATCAAAGTAAAGTCTGAAATATCAAGTAAAATCAAAAAAAAGAAAAAGAGATTCAAAAAAGTGGAGCTCTCCGGTTGGCTCTGAAAACAAGATTAAGATGTACTTTTATCAAATTTATACAAACGCTGTAAGTTTCAGAGTTCTAGCTAGTGTGGAAGGTAGTCTGGAATGTTTGAAAAAAAGATACAAGTTTATTCTAAAGCACTAATTTAGTTGAATAAGATTTTATTTTTCTAATCATCCTTGTCCGGGTTGGACACTAACTACACACAACCTATAGTAGAAGATTGAGCAGCTTTCTCTTTTTTCAAATAGATTATACATGATAAAACGCAACAAAAGATTATATCTGATAGACACTCCTTCAATCATATATTTGATATCATTATATCATATAGTTTAAATGACTTATAATTTTTTGAAAACTGTTTTAGCAGTCGATGTCCTTGCAGATACCAAAAATGTTATATTGCGTCATATTACCATAACAAAATGCTAGATTGAAAAGACAAATACAAAGAAAAAAAAAAAATGGAGAAAAAGCGCGCTCCAACGAACAGTGACTTAGTCAAGGTTTATACATGCATGAATTACCCATAGCTTAGAAATTATGTCCCCTCCGCCAAAGTTTCATTATGGCCACTAACCTATTTCTGCTCAACAAAAAAAAGAAATAAAAAATCAATGATTATTTAGCAGCCCCTATTAGCACTCATGCGGCACGAAGGCCGTCTCTACACTACTGGTGTGCCCGCATGTTGACTATATTTGACCCTAATTATAATAGAACTACCCTTTATGATATGCGCAAAAAAAAAATCTTTCCCGATGCCCCACCACAAACACTGCCCGCATATATCAGAGTATTACCTGAAGTATTAATTAATACGTTACCTATCTCAAAATTTATGTTAAATCAACATGAAATGACTGTTCTTTGAGAAAGTAAATAATATAACTTACATTTTACTTACTTACAAAGTAAAGAATAAAATTTCAAGGAAAAAATTTACTTTTATTTGTAAAAGTAAATAACAATTTTTTTCAAATTACTTTTATGTAAGGTGTTTTTGCTAATTAGTTACTTTTACACGTAAAAGTAATTTATTGTTATGATGTAGTTTTATTTTACTTTGTAAATAAGTGTTATGTTTTTTAAATATTATATTTACGGAAGTTTACTTCATAAATAGTTTTTTTTACATTTAAAAAGTAAATTACCCCTATAACATTTTAATGTTACGCTACGTCTTAATCGGTTACAATTGGTAACAAGGTTACATTCTCTAACTTTTAATTAAATATTAAGTAAATAAATTTATTTACTTAATATTTATTTACCTAAATTTACTTTCAGGTAAAGAAATCTCCAAATGTAGAGGGACCTCAGAACGTCAGGTTTTAAAATAAATGCTTAAAACCATGAACAAAGGATATAATGTTGAGTCATAAAAAAAAAAAAAAAACTTAAATATCCTTAGAAAATATTCTAAATTAAAAAGATATTAAAGAACATCTACTAGCCCTTAAAAAATTTTTTTAAAACAATTTTAAATTTTTTGAGCCCTTCAGCAAAATGTTATCCGAAACGTTGCTTTAAGATTCTAAAAACAGCGCTAAAAGGATGCGTGCACAAAACAAATCCAACTTTTTTAAAATCGCATTTCAAATGACCTAGCATTATGTGGCGCTTTACCGAGCGTGTTGTGTCAGGTGGTGTGATGAAATATGCGGCAAGTTGCTATATCTCCTCCAAAGGAAACAGAAGGATGTATAGTCACGCATTCCCTGTTTTTCTTATCATCTTTTGATAACTTCCCCCTCTCCCAGCACAAACTAAACTATTTGGAGTACCATCAACTCCATTGTTTACAAACTGGGGGTTTCATCATGATTGTAAAGTCAAGTGTTATCAATATTACGCTGTCATTCACTTATTTATTCTTTTTAAATTGAGCAGTCAATAAGAAAATAGTTTTATTTCTTAACCATGTGTATTTCTTAACCATGTGTATTTCTTAACCATGTGTATTTCTTAACCATGTGTATTTCTTAACCATGTGTAACCACCTATTCTTGTTTTTTTATATAAAAGACTAGCAACTCTTCTTCATCTTTTTTTAACTAGTGAAAATTTTTCTGAATTAATCACGGCCCAACCAGGTTTATTGCTGATTTGACACCACTCTTCTGCTTCCTTTAACTGCTTATTTTTTATCTCTATGACATTTCTTTTAACATTGCTTCTTGATTTTTATTTGGTCTAACTCTTCGGTTAAAAGACTTTCCCATTTCTTATTTGTTCACAACTCCAAAGCAATATATCGAAACACACTTTCATATTCGCACTTTACTTTAGTAAACACACTTTAATTTTTAAAGCAAATAAAGAAAACTCGCTAAAGTGTGTTTTGAAGGAGGTTTTATAGTAGAACTATAGAGAGATATACTGTAGTATATGTGCTGTAATATTCATTTAATGACGTCGAGGAGGAATGGAATAAAAATATATTTTAATTTTTTTTAATTAAGTTTCATTCACCTAGCATTCTGCAGTTCCTTAAGCTGCATTTTGTAGTGGAATATAAAAAGTAAAAAAGTTAAGTGAACCAAAACATTTAAAAATAAACTCAGCAGGGAAAATAATCCTTTTATCCAGGCTTGTGGAGCCGCAAGTTTTTTTCGCGGCTCGGCTCCAAAGAAATGTCCGGCTCCCGGAAATAGTTAAATTTAAATTTTGAATGAAAATTAAAAATATTTAGGCTTGTTATCCAACCCTCATTTTTAAAATGTGAATCCATTACTACCACATATTTTATACCACATCAATATACCATTTATATTGTAAAAAATGATTTGGGGGCAAAAAAGAAAATGAAATATTCTATCAATATTAATTTTTTGCTTTATTATCATTGTATTTCAAACGCAAAATTAAATTTCAAACAAGTCAAATGTATTCGTTATTTGTCCTAAGAAATACCAAATCATCAATAAGATCCGATGTCATATGGCTTCTTTGGTCTGGCGTCAAAAATTTGAGTGCTGAAAACACCCGCTCAACACTAACTTGCGTCATTGGAAGCGCTGTGACAATTTTGCACGATGATTGTATAATCGAAGGGAAAAACTCTATTCCTTCCAGAGGTTTTTTGCACGTCAAGGTTTCTTTTTGTTTCAAAAGGTCGTGTGCTAGTTTAGGTAGGCTTCGGAGTGCGCCTTTAAATTCTCGCTCCTCAATCCCAATGTTCTGAATAGATCCTTGATCAGATTGCTGACTCTTTTTTTTTCTTGCCTGCTCCATTCTCTTAAAATTTTCTTTTCTGGAGACAAGTCTTTCATTTTCTCATCCGAACCAACCAGAGAGTGTCCTCAGCAACTACCTAAAATTTTTAAAAAGATAACAAAATAAATTTGCTTTAAAAAACTCTAAAATAATAAATATATTTTCAATTTCTAATCGAAGTAATCAAAAGTAAAATTTTTTAATCAAAGTTTAAAAAACGTTTTCACAAAATAAATGATGAGAAAAAATACCTGTTGTTCTTCGTTTTGAAGACATTGATAGTGAAGTCTGCAAATACCGCTGCACAGAAAAACAGAATTACTCATTAGGATTGCTTCCCTAGTTTCCATAGATTGTTTTATGGCTTTAGCAAAAACAGATTTCTTAAAATCACCCTCCATTAACTGTTCTTTTAACAGTTCCCAAACATAGACAAAGTGTCCTGGCGTGAGATCCTCAAACTGAAAGATTTGAGTAGCAATAGCAGGTTTTTCAAGAATACTTTGTAATTTCTTTATTTGTTTCCACTGATATGGCTGCACTGCAAAACTCCCTTTGGGATATTTTCCTTCCAGCTCTTCAACAACATCACGTAATTCTAAAAGACGCTAAAGGATTTTAAATGTACTCGACCATCTATAACAAATAAACATATTTATTAGTTTGTATAATAAATTTATAAAATTAATTTAAAAGGTTTTGTATTTTTGCAAAATTCCATAGCAATTGGAGCACTACAAGCTTTTGCAACTTTACGAGTACGCTCAAGTATTACTTTGATTTCCGATTCTTTCATTGCATTGGTGACAGCAAGTTGAAAGGTGTGTGCACCACAACGTTGAAGATAAATAGTGTTCATATTTTTGGAGATTTCGTCAAAGTAACCATCATGCTGCTGTTCACAGAATTCAGAACCCTCAGTTTCACTACTTGCATCTTCAATAATCTGTTCTTCTGTAATATCATCTCCGCCTTCATCATGATCTTCACTAGGTTATGTTTCTATAATCTTGTTTATCTCAATCGTCTTGCCAAAATCATTCACCATTTTAATCATGTTAGACCCATTGTCAGTACAAATTCCAAGGATTTGTTCTTTTCGGATGCCAAACTTATCAAGTACGTTTTCAAGTGCATTTTGAATATCTTCAGCTTTGTGTCTGGCATGTATGTCGATGACTGCTAATGTTTTGATTAATATTTTGCCGCTAGAGAAAAATTGAGTATTGACTCCAAGAATGCTTCGCCGATGTATTGATGCTCCATCAACTTTTAGGGAAATTAGTTTTCCATTCAAATCGCTTCTCAAACCAGAACGCTTTTTTTCAGCCTGAATTCAAGTCTGAATTTCCTGACGCATATTTTCACGACTGATCTTTATGCCAAATTTTTTTGCCAAATCTCGGGTCAAAATTTCTATTCCATCTCCGCTAAAAATGTTAAACGAAGCTCCATATTGAAGTACTAACATATTTAAAGCTTTTTTGAAATCTTCTTTCGATATTGTTATAGTAACTTTGTTAAAAAAATTGTCAAGTACCTTTTGTTTTTTTTGTCCACCAAAAGATAGAGAATCTCCATTTCTTGACAAAGTAACTTCGGATACATTTATATTCCTTTTTTGTGCGGCTTTTTTCTTTTCTTGCTCCTGAACAATTTTATGATGAAGTATTCCGTGGCTCTTCTTAATGTGACGTTTCATATTTGAGGTTGGTTTTTTTACTCGTTTTCCATCCATTAGCATTTTAACTTGCGCGCCACAAATTTTTTTAGTTTGATTCTCCTCAACAAGAATCTGGCAAATATATGCTTTTTCCTTTTCACTGAAGTAAAAGCGTTTCAATTCATCCTCGAACATATCTTCGTTTACAACCGCGGTGTTTTTAGTCACATCAGTCATGTTAAATGTACATCAACAACTTTTTAAACAAAATGCTAAAATGGAAAAATTAAACTTAAAAAATATATTCCTAATTAGGATTTATTCAGACCAACAACAAGATAAATTAAACTAATTGAACCTTCTAAATTAGAAGTTTTTAATTAATGTTGCTTTATTAGGTTTTAAAATAAGTTACTACTATAAGTTATTAACTCACCAGAAATGAGGATTATTTAAACAAAACATCGCGGAATATATTCTGATTACAACTTTTAATTTATTAATTCTTTGCTTAAATTGCAATATATAAGTTTATGTTTACACGCATTTTAATAATAACAATGTAAAGGTTTCGCGCCAGTTTTTTTTTTTTTTTACGAGTTTCAACTTTTTTAATTGGTTGCTGTTTTTTTAAATTACTTATAAAACGTGCGTACATAAGAAAGAGTATATCAATTACAAATAACAACTAATAAACTTGCTCGTCGGAATTTTTTTTAACAGTAATAATAATAACAAAAATATTCGTAAAATGACGCCCAAAATTAAGACAAAGTTTCTCGTTACCTGAAACGTTTTATATTAAAAGAAACAATGATTAACTTTATTTTTAACTTCTGAAGTAAGAGATCTAGCTACTGCACAACGGCTGCTCCTAAAATTGCGGAAGGGGTTTGGGGTGAACAAAATTCCCCCGTTCCATTTTTAATATCGCCCAACTGCCGTTAATAATAAATATAATTATTATTTCTCAAAGTTATAAACAAACAAAAAAAATTTCTCATGACTATGTTACCAATATTACATGTTACATGCATTATGATTTAAAGTTAAACCAACTGGGAGGCTAATAAAAACTAATAAAAGCTAATAAAAACCTATTCTAAAAACAGAAAACAATAACATTAGTGTCAATAAAGCATTGTTAGCAATCGATATTACAATAATTTAAAACGATTTATTCAACAAGTTCGTTCAACAATGAGTGAATAATATTTGTCTACTATTAAAAACAACATTATATTCCATTAAAAATACAAAAGAGCCGTGAGCCGCTAGATTTTTCCGGCTCCGGCTCCACCAAAAAACAGCGGCTCCACGGCTCCGGCTCGGCTCCACAAGCCTGCTTTTATCCAGAAATTTATGATTTTCTAACCAAAATTGAAAGCATTACAACCTTTTATTTAGCCTGATATTTTTAGGTCCCTAGTGAAGAAAGTATATCCTAAATATTAATTTAAAGACATATAAAAAAATTTAACCTTTTTAGTATTCTAGGAGACAGGAGTATTTTTTCAACACTTAAAAGTAAAAACTAAATGGCTGCCCAAATAATTTGTATTTACCAGGATCTTAAAAAAATACTTAGCATTCTGAGGAATTTTCAGGCTAGTAAAAGTATTTAGTTAATAAAATACTCTCAGCTCCATGGGTGCAAAGGTTCCATAGCCCAGCTAGAGTTTTGCTTTAAATTCTTTCCAGATATACTTTAAGAACAGTGCTAAATATTATGGAATGAAATAATAAATTTTTACAAAAGTTTATTCTCGGTTTGGGAAAAACTAAACACTTAAAACTTAACATAAAAAATATGTATTATTAATCATTAATATTATAATTTTTTATAATAATATGCATTATAAAACAAAAGACATTGACAATATTAAAAACGATAAATATTTATGCATCATAATCATTGTTCATAGTCCATCATAGCATGCTTAATGCATCATGCATCATAGTTAGGGCTTCTCATTTCCCATAAATTTTGCATCCTGGGATTCCCGATGTGTAGTTTTCTGTTATCTGGGATTTGCCGGAATCCCAGCATTATTTTTAATTTATTTTTATCTAAAATCAAAATTTAAATATGATAACAAACCAGCGGTTTCTTGCACAAATTTGTATTAGCACACTAATCTAAATTATTTTTTAAATTAAAAAATTGTTTTAAAAACCATAAACAATCAATTGATTTATCACTTAATCATAAACGAATTTTCCCCATAAAATAGTCCCGCCGCAGAAAAAAACTCTTTTTGAATTAATCGATATTGGCCATTAAAGCTAAGTATAGATTTAAACTTTTGTTACTCTTTTCGGTTGTATCGAAAATATTAATTTCTTTTATGTGGTTTTTTAAATTACAAGAGTTTTCAAGACCAACTGTTTCTACTCGTTTGACATTACAAATAATAGCATCCATTTTTTTTTTAAGTGTCAAACTACTTTTATCTAACGTAGCATCAACAGGTCGAGGTGTTGAAAAAACTTCGCTTTCATTATGACAACTCTCGTCGACTATCACATTATTGCTTGCAGCCTCAACATGGGGAAAATTTTTTTTTGCTGCTTTTAATACATGTTTAGAGAGTAAGATTAATTTTGATATTCGTGATTAATGAATGTTTTGTGATTAGTGAATGGTTGGTGATTAGTGAATAAGTTATGTAAAAATTTTATTATGCCAATTAAATTTTCATTTCTGCGTTCTTCAATTCTCTACTGCACAGATAGATTGCAGTAAAATAAATACTAATACACCTTCTTCGTTAAGAAGAGTAGCGTTACTTTTGCCAAGCCTGTCTATTTCAACTTTTATTGGTTTTAGCGAAATTGTTATTGCATTCATTACCGCATACTTTTCTTCGGAAATATTGAGAATTTTTTTAAAATCAAGTTTTAATATACATGTTTTTACTTTGAGAAATCTTTCTGGCATTGCTACAAAACTATTCCACCTTGATTTTACATCCAATATATACTTAAGTTCTTTATGAAACGTAAACTTTACGTACCTTTCATTTTTTAATGGTGATTTACTGAAAACTCGAACAATTTTTCGAACCTTCTGAATCATTAAAAAAGCATTAAGGCTACTTTGTAAATCATTAGTGAATGTAACATTTGCTGAGCTGTATGAATCGTCATTATGTCCAAATTTATCAAATGTAATTATATCATCATAATCATCACAATCACTAAAATTTTCCTCAGAGTCTTGCAACTGTGAATCACCTTCAATACTTTTTCCTCTGAAGGGTTTGACTTTTCGTAAAGAATATCACATACTGCTAAATGAAGTCCATGTGCATAACACAGCTCATGTTCAATACCATTTAGCTGTCCGATTTTTTTCATTAAGGATGCTCCGTCAGTGAAACTTTCTAAGATAAAATATATATCCCGGGAATAATTAGCCATATTCCAGGATATTCCGCTGTCACTTTGACCCTTCCCAGAGGTCTTTGTTTTTAAAACTTACGTTCTAAATGTATTTTAAATGTCTTCTTAACATTCTTACATAAAGAACGTTTAAAAGACGTTTAAATAACGTTTAAAAGACATTTAGAATGTTACAAATGCCCGAAGGGTTGGAATCTCGTTTGAGAAACCATAATCAGAGTACTTTGTTCAGAACTTTCAGTTATCATTTCATCATTTTCATTTCATCTTAACCCTTCGGGCATTGATCACACAACTTGTTTCTCCGCGCAGCGTCCTTGTTCGTCAAGTTTCGTGTTTCGGAATTATAGAGTTGAGAGAGGGTTATAACCACAAGTAGCCTCCTCATCTGTTGTGGCCTTCTCGGCCTTGGGGTGGTTAATTAAAAAAAAAAAAAAAAAAAAAAAAGCCAAATTTATAGAAACTTATTAAAATCAACTATTTTTTTTATCACAAAAAATGGTTATGGTGCTAAAGAAACTAAGCATAGTAATAGATAAATAAAAAACCTTTGAGAGTTTTACTTATTATAAAAAAAAACATAAATCATGATTAAATTTATAAACTAAATGTAAAAAGTTTTGGACTTGTATCCTTTTTAAAATGACGTTATTTACGAAAAAGAAACCTTCTGTATTTATCAATTCTAATTATGTTAAAGCAGCTTTCTGTATTGTAATATATTTATAAATAATTCAATTATAATGAACTATATCTAACTCATTCAAAAGTTGTATCATTAATAATGGAGATTCATTTAGGAAATAAAAACAGCCAAACGTGGTAGGAAGTGAAAGCAACTAAAATTTGACATAAATTTAAATTAAGTTAAATTTTAGTTGCTAATCAAAAAAGATTACAATGAAAATAATAAATATTTTTTTAAATTATTTAAAGGCGTCTTTAAAATTGTTCTACGTTTGTCAAAAAAGTTACACTTTGTACATTTTATCAGAGATAAATCACAAGAGCCAAAATCTTAATTATATTTTGTAAATTGATTCGGCAAACCAATCAAATAGGATATACAATTATTATATTTGACAAAAAAGGTTAAAAAGGTGCAGCAGTCGCATTCACGTCCAAACTGAGAGACTTATCTGGAAACACAAAGACGCAGGTAACATGCCTATAATTAAGTGGAACATAATTAAAAGATGCCAATCTTATAATCCATCTACAAAAAAGTGTAACCTTTGCATTAGTGAAAAATATTTTATAATGAATTTTGATAGTGATTTACTACTTAATAAAAAAAGTGAATTGGTTTCTGCTTGTAGGCATAGGAAAAAGTTTTATTTTCTAACTTTGATTCTGGCGATTAGCAAATATCGGATCACGTATTTTATATTTGTATAATATGGCTGATGATTGCCGAATGGCATGAAACTTCAAGTTCCATTATAAAGTTGTATTTTCTCATTTAAAATATTTTAACATTATTTGATCTATTTTTTTCAAAAAGATATTGATCACTCTTAAACAGACAAGAGTTGTATTTCCAGCAATATACAACATTTATCAATAAATATATATATATATATATATATATATATATATATATATATATATATATATATATATATATATATATATATTAACTGACGTTATGTGCATATATTACCTGACGTAGTGTGCATATATCAACTGACGGATTTAAGCGAAGTCAAGCGAAGTCATTGGCATTTTAAGCGGTTCATTGGAGTTTTACTCATTTACTAATAGTCACTTTTTAACCGCTTAATCCACTAATAGTTCACTAAGTTACCGCTTAGTGAGGTATTAGTGATATCCGTTATAAGTGGCCAGCTGATAACTTTCAAACATGTGATATAGTGGCTAAACATTGCCTAGCCACTTTTTGTGGCAGTCAATAATGGTCCACTGAGAAACCAATTAGCAAAATTACTGTGGACCGCTATTTAGGTCCACTGAAATTCAACTATACAATGTTTGCTAGGTTGATAATGAAAATGAAGAAATAATCATTTTCTTTTTCATTATCAACCAAGCAAACATTTTGTGGCGGAATTTCAGTAGACCTAAAGAAAAAAACAGTTGACTGACAGGACCTATATAACAAATAAGATAGTCGACTGTCATAATAAATTGTCTTTGTCACAAGATAGATAAAGTGTTTACTTTTAAAACTTTTAAAAGATTTTTTAATTCTTGTATTTAGCTAGATATCTTTGACGTTAATGACAGTGTTCGCATTTTTTTTTTAATTACATGTACTTTTATTCATTTCTTTATTTTTCACATTAGAAAACCGGTCTTTCTACCGCTGCTCGAGCCTTTAGAGATGTGGTTATTTCTTCTTTATTTTTAGAGAATCTAATTTAAGGGATTCAATTAGTAGAGCCACATTAGTATTTCGATGAGCACGAAATAACTCTTGCTGATTTTTTTTTTTATCATATCAAATTTGTTGAGATTTAATTTTATTTAGGTGCTTCAAGAAGTTTAATCACAGAGCACCGCGGGTGAGCATTTAATTGGAATTTCACGCCTCCTTCCTAACCGATGTCGCAAAACTTGCGCAGAGGTGGGGTTTAAACCACGGATCCTTTGTATCTGAAGCAAGTGTGCTACCACTGCGCCACGGCTGCAGTGGTAGCACACGGCTCCGTATAGCTACTTAGAAGACTCTTATAAACCATCTTAAGAGTCATTTTTCGAGAAAATCAGGTAATGCTAAAAAGTGATACCCTTCAACAACGCTCAACTTTTTATATAGTAATGCTGATAGGGTAAAAAAGAAGCAATTTTTTTTTCTGAGTATTTGCAGTTCCTGAGTTATAGTTTAGCACTTAGAAAGTTATTATTGGGATTTTGAGATTTTAAAACTAAGTTTAAAGGCAATGAAACCACTGTATCCTAAGTTTCTTTTTATATTAAGGAAGTATATGTAAAAGTTTCAAAAAAAAAAAAATTCAAAAAAACTGAGAAAAACCCTTTCTTAGTCTAAAAATTAGAAGATGAAATCACACATTTTTGAGGGCCTACTTTAAATACATTTATCTTAAAACATAAAAAGTTCCCGCAGGATATTTTTTTGCTTTTGGATAGAGTATCCCATTGTAATTTTAATGGTTTTAAAAAATTGAGAGGTATTGCTTACAAAAATACTTATGAGTCATCAAACTGTCGAAAAATGTTTTAAGTAGCATTTAAAAATCAGCCATTATGAAAAATGGGGAAGTTCCCAAGATTGAATACATATATTTTCTATTATTCCATATTACCATTCTTTTAATTAAAAAAAACAAACTTGGGAGGTAATGTTGCATTATTGAAATTACGTTATGTCAAAATGATGCTAAACTGATTTTTTTTTTTTTTTTTAATTTATATGATTGTAGATATGTAAACACATTTAACCTGATGTTTATTGAACATATATAATTATTTTTAAACAATAATAATAAAGATATTTACAGTTACTCAGTTTGGTTTATTGAGCATTCTGTTAATTACTTCTGACTTATTCAAAACAGAGTACACTGTCTTGCCGACGTCGGATCGAGCTCGGGTGCCGACACTAGACCGCCATTGTTTTTGTACGAAATTGCGTCGAACCAATATCAACTAACCTCAAAATCAGAATTAGCATTATTTTGCATAACGTTATTTCAACGATGCGATATTATTCTCTAATTTTTTTCTTTTTTTTAAATTTTTTTTGCATTAAAAGAATGGTAATTTTGAGTTATTAAAAATCTTTACTTTAAATTAATTAGCAAAATTGATTATGTTATGTAATACAAACTAAAACAACTACTGCCACTATAAAAAATTTAGTTAAAGATGCAACTATCAAAGATTTAGTTAAAGACGCAACTATCAAAGATTTAGTTAAAGACGCAACTATCAAAGATTTAGTTAAAGACGCAACTATCAAAGATTTAGTTAAAGTCGCAACTATCAAAAATTTAGTTAAAGATGCAACCAAGTGGGCACAGGACGTAAAAAAGACGTCTTTTAAACGTCTATTGAACGTTTCGGACATCTTTTGAACGTTCAAAAGACGTCTTATTTAGGTCCTGTGCCCACTGGGAAACTATCAAAGATTTAGTTAAAGACGCAACTCCAAAATTTAGTTAAAGATGCAACTATCAAAGATTTAGTTAAGACGCAACTATCAAAGGTTTAGTTAAAGACGCAACTGTTTTTGATTTTGAGCTGTAAGAATTTTACTTTTTGGAAAAAAGCTTGAAGAAGCATCTAATGGTAACAACTTAATAGAAGCACTCCAAATCAACTTCTATTTCAGATAAAGAATAAAAAGATATCTAACCTCAAAAACAGCGGGAAAAAATGTTAAGAAGAAAATTAAAAAGATTTAATATATAGGTATAGCTTAAAAAAAGGATCACTGAAGCCGTGATTACCAGATTAGAGTGAAGGTTTTATCTCAAATTTTTTTAATAAATCTTCGAAAACTTCAGTCAATGTTACATGAAGAAAAACTTTGTTGAAATTTAATAAGAAAATGACTCTACGGGTAAACACATTGAAAAAACACATTGAAAAAAGCAGAATACATCCGTGATTTTATATTTCACAGCAACCTTTTCCAAGATATTGCAGGTCACAAGTATTAAATTTTGAGTCACAAGTATTCAACTTAACTCAAATGGTGTATAGTGAATATATCTCGAGCAGTTTTTCAAATCGGTGTAATGGTGAAATTATCTCGTTCAGTTTTAACTGCGCAAGTGCCTCATTTTATAATAAAGTTTGCATGTGCAAGAATTACTCTATATTATCGTTTAGCAGTTTGGGGGGTTATATACTTCATGCAATTAAAACATCATAACGAAATTTTTTAGCAGGATACTATGATATTACTGCTGCAGATAAAAATCGTTTTTCTTTGCTGCAAGATTTATCTTTTAAGTAAAAGAATAGAAAGGAATATAATTGAACGCAGAAAAAGATATTACAAACTAATTACCTTAATTCTCCTATTGTCCAATATTTGTTGTGAGTAATTTTACTGACAAACAAATGCAAAAGATTTCAATAGCACTTAATAATACAATTTCAATAGCACTTAATGATACAATTTCAATAGCACTTAATGATACAACTTCAATAGCACTTAATGATACAATTTCAATAGCACTTAATGATACAATTTGTCAAAGGTGTAAAAGTTTAAGGAAACTCATATTTGAACTAAAAAAATTAGCATCAGATAATTTAGCTGACAAGGATACATTTTATAATATTGAGATTGCTGAAGAAGAAACCATTGCACAATGGGCCAGTGACTGGACAAAAGTATAAAAACCAAAATCAGAATTTTGATATCTAAATGTTTTCAAACCTATATAAAGACATTATAAAACAATTTAAAACCGTTATATATGCTTCAAGTTTTAATGAATATACTAATGCTGTGGTTGAAGTTGACGCGAATGTAAATTAGAAAAAAAAATTATAAAGAGAAAAATCTTGTTTAGAAAATTGGTGGAAATAAATAAAATTTACATAAAATATTGCCCTTTTTAAAATATTATATTATAACTCTATATATTATCTAAATTTTAAAAGTTGTTAGACTAAAATTGGTAAGTAATTAACATATTTATAGCAAATTTAAATATGCTTAACATAATATATTTTAATGTCTAACTTTTGCTTTTATATTTAATATATTTTTTTTATTGCTACATCTTGCTTTTATACTCAGATATTTTAAAGCTTATATATGTTTGCTTTAACATTTTCATAAATCTGGCTGCCACTAGGCGCTACTTTGGTTTTCTTTTACGTTTGAACTCTTTTACCTAACAAAAAATCTGTAGTTGCGCTCAAAAATTTTTATTTGCACAAAATTTAAAAAAACGTGGAAAAACATATAATACGGTCTTAGTCATACAAAACATATTACTGAACAATAATATATATATATATATATATATATATATATATATATATATATATATATATATATATATATATATATATATATATATATATATATATATATATATATATATATGTTAATATATATATATATATGTTAATATATATATATATATATATAAATATATATATATTGATATATATATACATATATATATTGATATATATATATACATATATATATATATATATATACATATATATATATATACATATATATATATATATATATATATATATATATATATATATATATATACATATATATATATATATACATATATATATATATACATATATATATATATATATACACATATATATATATATATATATATATATATATATATATATATATATATACATATATATATATATATATACATATATATATATATATATATATATATATATATATATATATATATATATATATATATATGTATATATATATATACATATATATATATATATATATATATATATATATATATATATATATATATATATATATATATATATATATATATGCATGTCCGCCGCGAAGGGGGAGGGGGGATTGACGGGGAAGATTCCCGGGGCCCCGTGTGTGTACAAATAATTTTTTTTCATGAAGTCTTATTTATTCATCACTTAATTTTTGTCTTTAAGATTTTTCGGAAGTGATAAATCTTATTTATCGCTACCAAAAAATCTTAAAGACAAAATATATTTTTAACAAATATGCTTCTTTTTATTCTTGCTATTTTTCTTTTGTAATATTAAAATTCGAATTTTTTCAATCGAATTTTTTTCAATTGAATTTCAATCAAAATTAAAATTCGAATTTTTTAAATCGACGTTGTTAACTTTTCATTTGTTAATTTTCTTTTAAAACGTCAACTATTGTAAAGATTGCGTGGCTTGATCTCTCATTAATGGTGCATTTTAAAATTTTTGTTTTAGACACGGCTGATGTTTTTTGTAAGCGTATATTTTTAATTTTAGTTAACATTATGTAAATAACATAATGTTAACATTATGTAAATAACATAATGTTAACAATAAAATACGTGTTAAATTAAAACTTTTGATAAATATTACAATTGCGTTAAGTACAAAATATTATTATTCAAATATTAATATTATTAAAAAAATGTTATTATTCGTAAACTTTAATTTGCATTATTTATTTATAAATTCTGTATAAAGAGCTACATTTTAATTTCTGAAATACAGAATATGTGTTCTCGCCATAAATCAGGATACGAAAAACGAAAAGAGCGACAAAAAAGAAATGAAGAACGTACTAGAGGTATGAGAACACTAGAAAATTTGGGGTTTAAAATTTCTTAAAAAACACAGAACGATGACTATTGCGATAATAGAGATATTGATTCGGACCCATTAAGCGCAAGGAATGAAACGGAATTTGTTGGAATTTCCGCGCAATCTGATATTTCGACACTTTCTTTGTATACCGACAGTGCCAACATCGATATTGGAGTGGTAAAAGTAAATGTAACACCAAATGAGGTAGAAGATGCCATTCTAATAGGTCTAAAACCACACCCAACAACATTTCCTGTAGATAAACACGGTTGTCAACTCCCTACCTATTTATTAAGCTTTCGTTTAAAAAATAAAGAAAAAGTCCTCGTGATTGGTGAGTTTGGAGTAAATCTAAAAATGCTTTGTTTTGTTTTCCTTGTAGTTTATTTTATAAATTTCATGAGCAAAGATCAATTTTTGCTGCAGAAAATGGTTGGCAGGTTAATAGTGGGTACAAAAAAATTATATGACAGAATACTTGACCATGAAAAATCTAGTAATCATAAATCTTGTTATATCCAGTGGCGAAATTTAGAAAAAAATATTAATAAACATACCACAATTGATTGCTATATAGTAAAACAAATACAAAATGAGACGCAGAAATGGAAAGATTTATTAAAACGATTATTAGATGTAGTTTTGTTTCTTCCTGAGCGTGGATTGGCCTTTAGAAGTGTTACTCATTTGATTGGAGATTCGAACAATGGAAATTTTCTAGGATTATTAGAACTTTTAAGTCATTACGATCCGCTTTTAGTAGAACATTTAAAAAACGTAAAGCAGACACAAATCGAAAAGCAGAGATTGCAAGTACATTACTTATCGCCAGACATTCAAAATGAATTCATATCATGCTGTGCAGATTACTTGAGAAATAGTATTTTAAAGGAAAGAGAAACTATGAAGTATTATTCCTTTTTGTAGACGCAACACCCGATTCTGCGCATATAGAACAAACTACATTCATTTTACGGTACGTTACTATTAAGTCCAACAAATTCGAAATTATGGAAAGATTTCTTGCATTTGTTGACTGCAATAAGAAGACTGGAGAAGATATTGCTAATTTAATTCTTGAAACGCTACAAAGGTATAATATTCCTATAAGTGACTGTCGCGCTCAAGGATATGATAACGGATCTAACATGAGTGGATCATATAAAGGTACACAAGCTCGCATTTTGCAAATTAATCCATTGGCAATTTTTTCTCCTTGTGCATGTCAATTTAAATTTATGTTTAAATTTATGTGGTGTTTATGCAGCAGAATCTTATATTCATGTTGAAAGATTATTCGGCACCATACAAAAATTATACAATATATTTAGTAGTAGCCCACAAAAATGGGAAATATTAAAAAATAATACTGGCTGTTCTTTGCACACTATGTCAAATACACAGTGGTCTGCAAGAATTGAAATTGTTAAGCCATTTGCTGAAAAAATTAATGAAATTGAAATAGCAATAAACGCTGTTTTGGAATTAAACTTAACGTCAGAAACTCGATCAGATCTTATTAGAATAAAAAAATATATGGAATCTTTTGAATGCTTAGTACAGGCAAAAATATGACACAAAGTTCTTGCAGCTATAAACTACAGAAGTACTGTTTTACAAGCTCGCAATGCAACAATTGATGTAGATATAACCAATTTGTCGAGTCTTCTTGTTGAATTAAATACGATAAGATAGTTGGGATACTATTCTAAATGAATGTAGATTGTTGGGCACATCTTTACAGATAAACATTTTTTGGGGGAAAAATATACTAAAAGAAAAACAACAACACACGAGTTAATTAGGACACCGGCAGAAGAATTTAGAATTAATGTTTTCAATGTTTTCATGGATAGCATTATTGGAAATATGACAAGAAGATTTAATGCAGCAAGAAAAATATATTCTTTATTCAATGTATTATGGTTGTTCCGTGACTTAAATGATCAAGAAATACAAAGTAAGTGTGAAAAGTTGCAAAAAATGTATAAAAATGATATTGATGATCATCCTAGAGATGAAATACTACATTTAAAATCAATTTATGATGCCAATATACAAAATATTTCTCTTCAGCCTTTTGAATTGCTAAACGAAATTTAAAAAAAAAAAAACTGGATGTGCTGTTTCCAAACATTATAATTGCAATAAGGCTATTTTGCACAATTTCAGTGACAGTTGCTCAAGCAGAAAGATCTTTTAGCATGTTGAAAAGAATAAAAAACGTGTTAAGATCAACAATGACACAAAATTGTTTAAATGACTTAGAACTTTTATCTAATGAAGCCGAAATGGCTATGAAAATTAATTTTGAAGAAGTTATTAATTTGTTTGCGAGTCGAAAGGCTCGCAAAGCTCTATTATGAAACAGTGTTTAACATTGTTTTTTATACACTTTTTCCTAACTTTAACTTTTAAAAGATTTAAATAGTTTTGACTTTGAAAAGATTAAATTAATTTTCATTTTTAATTTTCAATGACCAAAGCACGCTTTCTGGTCCTGGGTATATGATTGATCATATTGATTTAAAAATTCTGTAGACGCTAGTAAAATCTGCTAATTAGAAAAACTAATTAATTAAGCTAAAATATAATTTTTTTCTACAGGCAAACAAGTTTATCTAGCAACGTGTAATAACACAAGTTAATCATATTAAACTTAAATAAGTTTTGCTTTTCTCGAGCGAGGATCTCATAATAAAACACGTTCTAAATAGTGTACATAGCACAAATAAAACATATGCAACTATTAAAAGTTAGTTGCTGCTAAGCAAAATTAGGTATCCATAGCAACTAAATAAAAAATATATTCACTTTTTTAAAAAGCGCGACCTCATATTGGTACTTATGTAAAATTTGGTAAACATAGTATTCATAAAAATATCTGCAAATACCAAAACTAGATTTTCGCTATCCGAAATTTAGTATCCATAACAACAAATTAAAAAATAACACCTTCATAAGAAGCGCAGACATCATATTATTACTCATCCTAATTTTAGTCAATATAGCCCTAATATTAAATTAGTTATGAATTTTGTCCAGTAAAAGTGAATTCTGGCCCACTGTGCATTGATTATAAAAAACATTTAATGTGTAATTGTTTACAGAAAAAATCAAAACTTTTTTAAGAGTATAAATGAGTAGAGTTTAAAGCCATGCTTAGAACGTGTAACTTGCTGGCTGACATTTATATCAGATGGCTAAAAGCTTAGCAACTTGACCAACTAGCTGATACTGGCTGACCAATAAAGTTGCTGGCTTCTGGCTGCGCTAATTGCTCTGAAATATAACTAGTATTGTTTTCGACAAAAAGAAAACAAATTTAAGTTTAAATTAAGACGACTTTTATTTTTCAATTAAAATTAAAAATCAAATTAGACGAATATTGTCATGAATAAAGAGAGTCATGTTCACGTTGGACAAACTTAAATTGCTTCTTTTTGAGTTCAAAATCTATCCAGTTAATGAAAACATGGACTCCACTGATACACTCGAGGTTGGTATACTAAAATACTCTTTTGCAAGCACTGCTAAGTGTGGATACTTTGCATGATGATTTCGCCAAAACAATAAACAATCCAATTCTTCATCTGTCGTAGGTGTATGAGAGATAAACTGCTCTACTTCTGAAACAATTTGATAACTTTTTTCTGCAGAAGTAACACTTTTCTTCATCTTTTGAAGTAGTTGTCGCTTAGCACTAGAACATGTTTTTGAATCTCTATCATTTTCTGACTCTGATATAACTAAAAACAGATAAATAAATTTTATAAAAAGTGATATCAATAATAAACAGATAATACTTGAAGAACTCAATGAGTTAATAAAATATTTCAAAATGTCTAACAATTATAAATAACTACTCTGTGTTCCACAATTAAATAATATTAAAAAATTATTAGTTTTTATAATAAAATTTATTTGTGTTTCAGTAATTTTTTCCAAAACAATAACTTCTTTTATTGATGTTATTAGTTGTATAGACATATTTATCTAAATCATCATTATCTAAACAAATGTCTTGTCTACCACATTTCTTAAGTAATATTTCTACAGGATCTAATAACTGGTTAATTGATTCTATCATAAAGAGAGCACTGTTCCATCTTGTGCCTATTTGCTGTTTTAGACTTCTATGCTGTCTTTTTAGGAAATTATCATCAAATTTTTCTTTACAAGCAATATCTAAACTGTTTGCTTCAATCATGTTTGCTTCATCATAAATTTGAATGGGAAATTGCTGCTCTAAATCATCAATGTCTTTCACTTCAGCAAGAATTCGAAGATTATTGTATAATTTTATGTCTGGTTCATGATGTGATTCCTCTAAAAGTAAAGTTGACTTGAAGTTCAGGCAGGTTACAATTCGTCTGCATTTTTCTAACAAACATTTTGTTTCAGTACAATTGTTTATGCCATCACATGTCAATATTAAATGCAAGATATGAGCTAGACAATGTTGTGGATCCTTTGAGCCTAAAAGTCTTGAGGTTTTCATTATATTCGCTGCACCATCGTGCACAGTATGTAGTCTCATATCTGTACAACGCCTCTGAAAAAATTCTTGAACAATGTCTTTGATAAAATTATGACAATTTTCACCTGTATGACTTTCTAAAGGCAAACAAGCCAGAGTGAAAATTTTTTTATGCCAGTTTTCATTGATAATGGAACACTTCAGACCCATATAATTAACTTTTTTGTATTTGTCAGTCCAACCATCAAATAAAATTGTTGCTGCATCAATATCTTTTAAACTTTCCAATACAGATCGCCTTAAAGATTTATACATATCAGGTAATGCAACTTGACTCATAGCAGAACCTGTGGGAAGTTTTAACCCAATGTTTTTTTCAAAAAACTTTGGGTTAAGATCACGAGTTAAATCATATTTTGACGAACTAGCTATAGAGCTACTGCACCATCTACGTTAAAGTTTATCATTTTTCATTACAACGGTCGGTTTGTCTGTTAATATTTTGTGAACAAGAAATAGATGACTTTTCAAATTACTGCTTGATGTAGAAATTCTAATCTTGTGAATTTTTGATAAATGTCCTGCACCTGAAGACTCAACTTTTTGTTTTTCTATCAAAAAACATTGGCTACAGTAATAATGTTCATCGTCGATAACTTTACAATTTTGTGTCAATATTTGACCATAGTATTTCCATACTAATGATGAATCTGTGGTTGTTTTTTTAAATGAGCTACACAGTTTAATGTTCAAGTATTTTAAAGAACTGTTATGTGAAATAAAAGATTCTTCTCGATCCATTACAAAGTTATACAAACTTTGTTTGTGTTTAATTTAGCTAATTTAAGTTGAAAAATGTCAGAGCAATAAAAAAAATTTATAAGCCAAGAATAAAAAACGCAGTATTTAAAATATGAAAGAGGTGACGGACGTTGATGTAGTTATATAAAGGAGGGGGTGCTTTGTTATTATCAATGATATATATAAACTAGATGTCTAACTTCGATCGTAAAAGTGAAGCTGCTTTTTGCCCTTTTTACAAATGGCGGATTACATTTGTAAACAAATATTTTAACTTTTTTTTTCTTAAATGAAGTAAATATATTTTAAATTTAAATACATTTATGTAAAAGTGTTAAGCGGAAATTAAAATACTTGTAAAACAATAATTTATGATTCCTTAATTTATTTTCGATTAAAAAGGGATTAAAGTTTTGAATAGAAAAGTAAAACGACAAACGCTTTTAAAGCATTTTTATGAAATAAAAAACTTTTAAATAAAAAAAGGCTCATAAAAAAACTTTTAGAAGTATTTTATAATTATTATAACTTGTTTTTGAATTATCTTTAATTTATTGGGAGCTTTTGGCTTGCATTTTTAACTTTTATTCCACACTTCGGCTTTAGCATTTGCCCTTTTTACAAATGGCGGACTATTGTTATAAACAAAAAAATGCGGCTTCATTTTTTGTCCAATAAAATCCCGCAAGTTAGAAATCTAGTTATATAATATATCATTGGTTATTATTTCATCTCATAGAGAATTTGCGTAGCAAATCGAAAAGCTACTTTTAAGCTATACAAGAGGACTTTAGGTTATTAAACTCTTCTCTTTTTTTTTCCTGCCAACAATAGTGACTTTGAAATCGGCTGCGGCTGAACATATTGTTCGATTGGCGGCTTAGTAGTTGCTAATAACGCAAAGTGGCGGCTGTAAAAAGTAGGTGTAAGTAGCGGCGGCTTCTCGCTAATGGCGGCGGCTTTGACCTCTATAAATGAGGTATTTCATTTTCATTCAGTTTGGAAACAAACATCTATCAAACATAAATCGATCATTTTGATTGTGCTAATAAAATTTAAATAAAGTTTACTTTTGAAAAATGAGAATCCAATTTTTCAAATTACCTTAATAAAAATCATTATTTCGTTATTAATTTATTTTTTATAAATTTCTTATTAGGTTGTCAGTGATGATTACATGGTGAGCTGTACAAAGTATCGCTCTAGAGTCAAGAGTTATTTTATTTGGTCAACATTTCCTGATGTTATAAAAGAAAGTGAAATCATATATGAAATTCTACAACTATTTCATTTAAAACAGCACGGAAATTATAAGCTTGTAGAAACAAAAGTTTGGAAAAGTCTAAAATGAGTTTCAACCAAAAATACATTAAAAGAAACAACATAAGGATCAGAAGTGGCCAGAGCCTTCACACCGTCTGGGACAGCAAACTTGATTAGTGTCACTATTTTTTAAATTTTCCTATATTATCAGTAAATGACCTTTTTTTTTTTATGAGAAATTTTTTTATTTGGCGCTCCTTGGACATCTGCCGCCCGGGACAAACTGTCCCTTTTTATTCAAGCTTAAGAATGCTTTGCAAAAAATTGCGGTAATTGGAGCCTGGAAACCAAAAAAATCTAAAATAGTTATCCTCATATGTGAGGACAATCAGTAATTATAATATTTTTTTACTATTTTATACTTAGTTTAATTAAAAGAATGGTATTATAGAGTAATAGAAAATATATACATTCAATCTTGGGACCTTTTCCATTTCTCATAATGGCTGATTTTTAAACGCTACTTAAAATATGTTTTGACAGTTTAATGAATCATAAGTATTTTTGTAAGCAATACCCCCTCAATTTTTAAACAATTAAAATTACAGTGGATTTTTAGAAAAAGAAAAAGTTTTTCTCATTTTTTTTGATTTTTTTTTTTGAAAGTTCTACACTTCCTTAATATAAAAAGAAACCTATGGTACAGTAGTTTCATTGCCTTTAAATTTAGTTTATTATTATTATTATTATTTATCACAAAATGCAAATATACGGCTGGGTCTAGAAGTAGACAAGTTCAATCTTATCGCCAAACCCCTTTAAAATATAAATAAAAAGTTACGTTACGTTATTAAATTACAGTTTTTTGTTACATCACAATGTCATATATGCAAA
>NC_088923.1:29972500-30027500 GCF_038396675.1 Hydra vulgaris
TATCACTATCTACTATTTATAGCGATTATTATCAAATTGTTAATACTTAATAGTGAGATCTTAAATAGATGCCTCAAATTGTTAATAAAAATTAAAATTTTTAATTGTTAATTAAAAATTGTAAATCTTAAATAGATGTTTCAAAAAAGTGCCTCAAAATTTTTTCTTCTTTTTAACATCTTTGTTTCGAACAAGTAACCACTGTTAGAGTTGGAAGTTACTGGAAAAGAAAAGATAAAGTTTATGACAGACGACTTAAAAGATGCCAATTTGACAGACGACTTAAAAGATTGCAAGTTAAATGAATCAGGAAAATAAGATAAAGGAAGCGGATTCCAATGAACTAATGTTTGAGGAAAAAAACTAGACGAATAAAAATTTTTGGAGCACTTAGGAACAGTCACAGTAAAAGGATGAGACTTAATTGTATGATAAGTAACACGAGAATGAATTTTAGTAGATGGTACAAGAGGCGCTAGCTCTTTAGAGCAGTGTCCATTATAGTATTTATAGAAAATAGAAGAGAAGTAACATTACGACGATGTGATAATGGTTGGAGGTTGGCTGCAAAAACAAGTCAAACTATGTTCACAATGGATTTTTGCACCTTGTCAAAAAGAGAAAAAGCATCATTCGAAGATCTGCCCCCGATAAGGCAACATTATTCCATACAAGGACGGGTTTGAGATTTATAGAGAAAAATAATAAAATCCGGAGTAAGAAAGTGGCGAGCACAATAAAGAGATGCAACCTTAGATGATGCTAATTTTGCAATTGATTTAATATATGGTTTCCAAAAAAGATTAGAAGTAAGATTTAATCCTAGAAGATGAATGGTAGATGATTCATCAAGTACATTACCGCACATAAATATAGAAAAATCTAGATTATTGCGATAGCATTTGGCTGAAAAAAATTGGGTTTTATCTGAATTGAAGTTCACCAGCCACTGTGAGCCCTATGCTGTAGCAGAAGTGAGATTCTTTTCAAGCTCAAATGCCCCCTCCAAGCAATCATAGAGGGTTTTATTGGCTTCATATCAAGATAAGAATAAATGGTTGTATCGTCAGCAAACAATGCTACCATAGATGTGAGAATATCTGAAAGATCGTTAATGTAAATTAAATGAGTATACGGCCTAGGATAGAACACTGAGAAACCCCTGAAGTTACAGCATAAGAAGAAGAGTGCTTTTCATCAATCACAACTTTTATGCTGCAATTGGAAAGAAAGGATTCAATAATCTTAAAGATATTACCTGAAATGCCGTAAGAAGAAAGTTTATGGAGAAGTTCAGCATGTCAAACTTTATCAAAAACTTTAGAAATGTCAAGAGCAATAGCCTTAACCTCTCCACATCTGCACCAGTCTAATAGATGAAGAAGGAGTGCAAGGCTGGTTAACAGATAGAATCTATTTACCGCTTAAATCTTTTTCTAGGAGGTCTTCTACAAAACAGTAGCCGGATGCATTTAACATCTGCCCAAGATGAGTAATTTTTTGAGACATCATCTCTAGCCTTTACTCAACCAAGAAGCCCAAGGCAGGGGGTAGTGACGGGTCAGAGTTGACTTCTCCGAGCCTTTACCTAAAAAAGTGTATTTTACAAGGCAGCAGGACATGAAGCAGGTTGCACTGGGTTATATGTAACCAGTAAAAGGATAACCTGATCAGACCTGTCTTAAAATGAAAAGGCAATGTAAAATGTTTTAAAGTGAAAAGACAACGTGACTTGTCTCAAAAGTGAAAAGACAATGTGACCTGTCTCAAAGTGAAAAGACAAGTTAGTAGAATTATGTCTTATCTGTGTTGGGGAACAACTAACAATGGGCAGAATATTTAAAATTTACAACTCGAGTGCAATGCACAATTCAAGTATATGCCACATGAAAATGGAACTTTTATCTAATAAATTTATCATTTCTAACAACATGCATGGCATGGCAATTAATGAACTACTTCAAGGCTAAATAATGAACCGCCTCATGGTTATGATTTAATGAACCGCCTCAT
The DNA here is from genome assembly GCF_038396675.1 of Hydra vulgaris. Lineage (NCBI taxonomy): Eukaryota > Metazoa > Cnidaria > Hydrozoa > Anthoathecata > Hydridae > Hydra > Hydra vulgaris. The sequence goes on from NC_088923.1 coordinate 29,974,514, forward strand.
GGTTATGATTTAATGAACCGCCTCATGGTTATGATTTAATGAACCACCTCATGGTTATGATTTACCTCATATTTAAGCTTATTAGTTTTTTTATTTAAGCAGTTTTGAGGAAATTTTTCGGTTTTTCAATTGACGGTGTCGGTTCATTTACTTCTAAAGATTCATTAATGATAAAAGTTAAATTATTCACTATTAAAGAATTAAAAACAACTCCCGATAAATCTATTATGCTAGTAATTCATCCAATACTATTGAAAAAAAAAATTTTGCTCTTTGGAATACACAAATAGATGTCTCAAAAAAAAATTAAGCTTATTGGCTATTCCCATGGGTACGCGTAAAATAAACTAGTAGCGTCGATTTTGTTTGCCAGTTGTTAAACAGCAAATACCCAAGAAATATTAAAATTAACAACCTGGTTATGTTTTAGTATTATTATGTTTTTATATATATAACTTTACTCTTTTAAAAAAAATAGTTTGAGAAATATATACCTTTCTGTTGCAGGAGAATATTGTTATATCCTCTATTGCAGGAGAATGTTGTTATATCCTCTGTTGCAGGCGAATGTTGTTGTATCCTCCAAAATATGTTTTAAATACGGTGCTTTGAAAACATATTTCTGAGGAGCAACCAATATTTCTGCTAATTTGAACAAAAACAAATTGTTTTTTAAATTATATAAATTTAAAATAAAAGTGTCAAAAACGCCGTTTGTTCAGGATGGTAACCTTTAAAGAAAACTTTAAGATAATTATAGCAGCCTTCGCATGCTTGCTAATCACTTGACACCTGATAATAAACTTTGGTAACGTGGTTAATCCTCCTCTGGCTAATTACCAAATAGAGACCACATACCAAGGATCCGCCAAGACAAGTTAGCTTACTAAAGAGTAACATAACCCGCTTCAATGGAAGTGAGTTTGAGAAAGTACAAAAAAAAAATTAGAGTAAAAGTCTGAAATAATCGAGTTAGAAAGATAGCATGTAGAAAAGCTGACAGAGATGGCACTAGATGTTAGGATGAGCAATTAGGTAAACATCAGAACTTTTTATCAAGTATCTTGTCCTCTGATAATAAACTTTACATTATGTGACTTAAGAATAATAGGGTTCTATCTCCCTTTTGTAATGTTGAGAGAATTTATTTTATAATTCACTGTTTTATGGTTTTTCTGGATCAAAGAACTCATTTTTGAGGTTAAAAACTATACCTAACCACTCTGACCAGCATTTTACTAGCTGGATGCTGTAAAAAACTAGCAGCATTTTACTACCATATAAGGGCATATCGATTTTTCTTAACTTCAACATTAAAAAGAGTTAGTTTAAGTGAAGAATTTTATGGGAATTCCAAATCTGCAAAATAAATAAACAAATAAAATAAAAATTATGTCTTGCTAGGGTTATACTTTAAATTTAAAAGAAATTTAAAAAAAAAATAACTCAAACTTATTACTTAAATTAAATATTTAATTTTTTTTTTTTTTTTTTTTTAATAAACTCGTATTTAATAAATTAAAATTTTAAGAAAACTTGATAATTGGTGAAAAAAAAGTAATTAAAATGAGCATAAAAAGTTAGTTTTCGTGAAAAGTTTTTTTAAGTAAATTAAGCAATTTTAAAGCAACTTTTTCTTATTTTAGACAGGGAGTTTTACAGAAAGTAAAAACGCAACAAAATTTATAAAACCATAAAAAATCCCGTTAAACTTTCCTCCTAAAGTTACGGTAGTCGAGTCTGATTGGTTTATTTGAAGTCACAAGAGTACTAGTAAGTACAAAATATAATACATTTTGCACTTAACTCAAAAATTTTTACATAATATAACTCCAAAAACTGAATTAGAACCCTGATCGAATATACATCGACTGATATAGAAATAGGTTGCGTGGAGTGAACATTCATCGATTTAGGCTTCGGTTTTTTTTTTGATTCTTTTTTATTCTTATTTCTTTTTTTCTTTTTTTTTATTCATTCGTTAAATCAAAGTAAAAAATCAACCAATTAGACATCTCTACTGCAACTTCAAGAGAAAATTGAAGCAACGGTATTGTTGTGCAAGCAACAGCAAAAAAAAATTTAAAGTATGACACATGAATGACAAAAGTTTACATATGACACATGGACTTGTCCTGATTAGTAGGTGGTGGTATTGGTTCTTCAGATTCATATTCAGTATACTGATTTTGCAAAAGTGATAAATAGTCTTGCATTATAGCTTTTTATTTTCAGTTTCCTAGGCTCAGAGTAAGCTCCAATAGGTAATTTAAACTTTACGGAAGGGGATATTATTTTGCATCTAGAGTGGTTGACCAAATATTTTGAAGTCTCATGGGAAGAAAACAAAAAGGAACTAGGTTTAAGTTATATTTAGAAGAATAAACCAAGAGCATAGATCTTATACTTGTAATACATTCTAACTCTATTCATATAATTTCCGAAAAAAATTGGATGTTAATTATCCAAGAACCAATAAATATATTTACACATCACATCATAAGTTCATTTTTATGTTTGTTAAAAAAAAAAGATGTCGGTTCCTATACAGTTCACACCCGTAAAAATGAATTAAAGTATCTTTCTACAGAGGTAGCAATATTTTTGCCAGAATATTTTCTTAATTAAAAAAAATCAATTTGTTGCATTAAGTTTAAATTAAATAAAAAAACTGCCTACCTCCGTAGCAACACGGTTCACTCTATTGATTTTTGCGGGCTGTATTAAACAACAACAAAAGCTTGTTTGCAAAAACTTTTCTTTATTTTCTTGGTTTCTAATTAATTTAGTATACTATTGTTGAAAATATATAAGTTATAATGCAGAAGTTTGATTTTAACATGAGTAACTCAAAATTTTATCAAAAACATGTGTTTAACCCTGAAATTCCACCTCTTAAAAAAGTAAAGTTAATTTAATTAGGAACTACTAACCTAATTTTGTGAAAAAATATTTAAAAAGTTAAAATTAGAATTACTGATTTTTTCAGTGACTTTTTTAATTTGCTTTTAACAATTATAGGAAGGATAGACTTTTAAAGGCAATTTAAGATAATACCTTTTTATCATTTATAAATAATAATAAACTTAAATTATTTATGTGATTTTTTACAGTGATAAAATTAATAATAAAATTTAAAAACATGCTAAGTATATTTTGAATCCTTCCTTATTATTTATAGAGTAACTCTTATGAACATCAAAATTATACCCTTTTTACTATTCTTAACCTGTAATAATTTTGCAATGTTGGAAAAGTTACACAAAGTTCACAACATTTTTTTTCCTACCTAGACATATTGGTGGGTATTTGAACACATTAGGAAAGAAAACTGACTCAGTTTATAATTGTTTAATTATCTAATTTATAATAAATTGCTATCTCAATCACTAGTATTGCCATTGCAATACTTTAGAATGATTTTTTATATCTAATTATTTATTTTTAAATTTTGTTTTTGGCCATTTTTTCACCTTTGTGAGTCACTGTGCAGCAGTTTTACAACTTGATGACAAGACAAAAATAAATATTTATTAAACTTTTCCAAACTTGGAAAAAAGTCTCTGAAATTTGTTAGCAGTTCTTCTATTCATTCAATCTCCATTATTATATTGCATATTAATTATGGGTATAATGATTATACCAAGTTTTATGTTTGTTTTTTTTCAGGTAACAATTAGGTTCTTTATACTTAGTTATCAGCTTTTTTACTAAATAAAGTTCTGGAATAGGAGTTATATCAAATATATAAAGCTCACTAATCTAAACCAGAAGAAATGGTTGTACAACATTTTTATAAAGTTGCATGGAAAATTTTTAGATCTGTTTTTAGCAAAGTTTTTATACAAGTGTTTTAATATATTGAAGGATATCAATTCTTCAAAATTAGTTTTACCACCATCACTAAACAATTGTTGTTATCAACTAGAGGACTTAAAGAAGTTCCTCTCATTGACAATGTTTTATTTATTTAGGATATTAATTATGAGAATGCAAATAAATAATAAATTTGATAGATTTTCAATAAAAAGTTAAAAGTTTTTCATTTCTAATTTGTTAAAACTTTTAAGTGTCTATACATCTTCTAAACATCAAAATATTTTTTATTAAAATTTGGAACCTATTAATATATATGAGTTTTAATCTTGCTTAAGACGACATAGTTAATGTAAAAATAGAAAGTGGAGAAGGATCCTTGACCTCTTTTAAAAATGTTATCATTGTTTCTCATAATCTCTAAAGATGAGCTCATTATTACTCAAAACTATTGAATCTTTTCATAATTTTGTTTGTATATTAGCCCTAAACATATTGTCACTAAAATTTTTAAGTTATTATCTTTTCAACAACCTAAATTTGAATAGTGTTCATTTGATACTTTTCTGGCACAACTTTAATTGTTTTTAAAGGGTAAAGTAAAAATTTATTTCTTGGTGAAAAAAAGGTTTATACATAAGAAATTCTTTTGAATCTATTTAAATTTTACCTTTATAATTTTTTTTTTACTTTATATGTGTGAGTTTGATATATTTATGTTTGGTACAAATTTTATTGTTTTTCACAGTTTTTATTCAGTGTAATAAAACTAAAATGTAGAGAATAAAATTGTTAAATATTATTCCTTTTTAAAATAGCTTATATGTTTTTAGAGAAATTGAACTAAAAATTGTGAATTAGTTTCTTTCTAGTTTCAGTCTAGATGCTTATGGAAGTTACTCTATAAAATTCTGGGCACCTATGTATTTATTATATAGTTTTAATTATTATAAAGATTTCATACTTTTTCTTCATTTGGTTTAAAAATAGTCAAAATATTTTCGATGTAAATTTTGATGTAGTTCTAAAGTTTGTTCTTTTTAAGTGCAAAAAAACTTAATTAATGTTTTAACATAATTATGATTAACTAAGTGCAGTGTTTCTTTGCATTGATTAACTAAGTGCAGTGTTTCTTTGCACTGATTAACTAATTAGGGTTAAGTGTTTCTTTATGAAATTAGCTAAGAAAGAAAAAGAGGTAATTTTTTTGGTGATTTTTTAAAAATGATATTAAACTTCTTTTCTCTTTCAAGGCCGTTGACAACTTTTTTTTGATGTTTGAACTAAGCAACTTTGAAACATGAAGAAAATTCCATATTTAAGTATGTTCATTCATATGAAGAATGAGGATGCTATGCAAAAAATTGCGGTGATTGGAGACTGGGAACAATAAAAAACCCAAAATGTTAGCTCCCCTAGCCCCAAATAGGAGGGCAATAAGTCAAATTTATTTTTGTTTTTTTTATTTTAAACTTTATTTATATTTATTGACAATGTTCAAATTTGATTCAATTATCTTTTGTTGTTTGGCTTTTATGACCTTATAAAGTTTACACCCCCCCCCCCCTCAAATTGTGGGGGTGTAAACTTTATAAAGTCATAAAAGTCGATCAAAAAGAGAATATTGAATCAAATTTGAAATTTGTCAATGAATGTAAATAAAATTTAAAATATAAAAAAAAGAACAAATTTGACTCATTGCCCTCCTATTTGGGGTTGGGGGGGGCTAACATTTTGGAGTTTTTATTGTTCCCATTCTCCAATCACCGCAGATTTTTGTGTCATCCTCATTCCTCATATATATAAACATACTTTAATATGGAGTTTTCTTCATGTTTCAAAGTTGCTTAGCTTAAACATCAAAAAAAGTTGTCTACGGCCTTGTCTTTTTTTTTTCTTTTTTTTTTATATGATCTTTCTGACTTACCTTATAAAATTATTTTAATTAAAAGGTTCAGAGACCTGGAAGAGAGTCTTAATGAAAAGCAAAAATAAGTTGATTAAGTCAATGTCAATACTTTTTATTAAATTAAAAAAAAAACTAATTTAAAAGTCTTATTATATAATATAATAATAGTATAAGTAGCTCAGTTAACTTAACTGCATGAATTAACATAGTGAAAAATTATATATTAGATTTTTTTACTAGATGTATTAGACTGTTTCTGCATTTTGTAGTTTTTAACTTTCTGGATCCTTGAATGTTAGATGCCATCTGTCATTTCAAATGTTTTTAGAATATTTTTGATGTAATTCTCTGAAATTTATAATCTTCTTGCTTTTCCTCTGTAACTAATCATGGAGCCATCCCTCATACTTATTATATGCCATTTAGTTACTTCACTTACTGCATTTCAATCCATTTCTATGTACCATAATTCAAAATATTTAGGAATGTTTAAAATATGAATAAACTGGTCATCATAAGCAATTTTATACAAACTTATAAGAAATCATCAGTGCAATTTAATATAAAATAATGAAAAACAATTGGGTTGAAAAGAAAAATAGAATGGAAATTAATTAAAAAGTTTGTGCACTTATTTTTGTTTTTTATAAAACTTTCTAGTATGTTTTTTGTATTCCTGTAAACTTGTATCTTGTAAAACCAATTTAATAAAAAAAAGCAAAAAGTGAAATTATTATTGACATATTAAGTTGAAGAAATATAATTACTTTTTTATGTTTAAAGAAGAAAAAAAATGAACTATATATTTTTCTGTGCATATTTAAAAAAATAACACTGTACAAATTGGTTTTATGAATTGATTTTATTAGGACATTGTGATGGTGACCCATGTATGAATGGGGCAACATGCAATGAAGTAAGGGATGGTTATGAGTGCATTTGTCCTATTGGTTTTAAAGGAACAGACTGTGAAGGTAATTTTTAATTAGTTCAAAGTTTTAATAGTTAAATACAAAAAACTTTTAACAATTTTAAATAAAAAAAGTTGTAAAATCTTTAATAATGATGTTTTTATTGATGATTCAGAAATATCTTAATAATCTAATAACATAATAAATCTAGAAGTCAGATAACACTTTTTATTTATTATTTTTTTTTTTTATTCATTTAATTTTATTTATTTAATCTATATTTTAATATTTAGAGCTTAGAAAGGTAAGCATAATTTAGTACATAAGTTAATAAAAAAAAACTTTAAAAAAATTATACTTTAAGTATAATTTTAATTCAAATAAATTAAATAAAATTCCTTTTTTTAATTTGGCTGAAACTTGTTTGCATATTTTATTGAAAATACTTTTTTTTATAAAAATAAAAATAAAAAAATCTTTATATTATATTTTAATTATTTTTTTTACCAAAATTTAAATTTTTTTAATTCACCTTTGAAAAGGACTAAATTGTCAAAAATTATTTACTTTATTGTCACTAAAATGTTTAATTAAAATTATTTTATTACTTATTCTTTGGTGAAAATTTAAAAAATGATGTGCTAAACATTGAAAAATGTTGAAATATAAGTGCAATAGATTAAAGATTATAAATTAGAATAAGAAAACAAAAAATAGTAAATAAAAAAAAAGTTTTATTTTAAGTCTTTTTTTATTTAAAAGTTTAATTTAATTAATTTAATTTGTGTGTACAATTTTATCTTAGAGGAGGATAAGTGCCATCCAAACCCATGCCACAGTGGAGGCGTTTGCACAGAATCGAATGGACAGTATGTTTGCACATGTGCAGAAGGATTTAAAGGAATTAACTGTCAAGGTCAATGAAATTTTAATTCATATATGTATATATATATATATATATATATATATATATATATATATATATATATATATATATATATATATATATATATATATATATATATATATATATATATATATATATATATATATATATATATGTATATATATATATATGTGTATATATATATATATATATATATATATATATATATATATATATGTATATATATATATATATATGTATGTATATATATATATATATATATATATATATATATATATATATATATATATATATATATATATATATATATATATATATACAGTGCTCAAAGTGAAGTGGGATGCCATTATCCATGATTGCTCTTTCTTCTGTCATTACTGACATACACTGACTAACTTAAATAGGTAGAACATGCACAGAGTGTACATACATTGACTTACTTAAATAGAAAGAACATACATGCAGTGTACATACATTGACTGATTTAAATAGGTAGGGCATGCAAAGAGTGTTCATACATTGACTGAGGCTTTTAGTTTGAACAGGTAATCTTTCAATCTAGTAAAAATGTTTTTCCGTTCTTCTAAATTAACTTTTTTTTTAAGTTTTAATGTTGACATTTTATAATAAAAAATTAAAGACAACCATATCAGGGATGAACCCAGACCTGTTTTAGTACCACAGTGCTATGCGGTATGGGGGCCCAAAAATATCTTTTTTTTTAATTTTTCTTTTGCCTTTTTATTAAAAAAACAAAAAAACAATTTCAGTTTTAAATGCAGTAGTATATAAATAATTTTCAATTTATTTTAGCTAACTCATTTATTCTTCAGTTCAATAAAATGAATTAAAAAGGAATTGCTTTTTTACATAATGGTGCAACTGTCCCTTGGTTATTAACTAACTTTTATGAAACATAATTTTAAAAACTTGTTGCAAAATTTTATAACAATGGAATATATAAAAAATTTGTTTTTTCAAAAGATAGAATGATTTTAAAATATCCATTCAGAGTTAAGTAAACTTATGTTTTTGGCAAATAAGAGTAAACTGCTTTTGATAATTAATGAACAAAAGTAAAAAATTTCATTCTTAATAACTATCACGCAAATTTAATTTTTGGATGAACGAACTTTTGATTTTTAGCTTGTATTTTAGTTTATGTGATGAAAACGAAATGTAAACTTTTTCAAAAAGTTTTGTTTCTTTTCCATATTCTTTTTGACTTTAAAATAATACAAATAACATTAAAATAACTTAATAAAAATAAAAACACTTTTATGTTTGAATATTTCGAACTTAAATAAAATGTTTGTTTTTTCATTCTTAATGTAATTATTATTTTATTAAATATTATTATTTTATTAAATTATTTTTTATTTTTTTATTTTTTTGCGGTTGTTACTCTAATTACTTTATCAACATTTAAATTAAATAATTTAAAAAAATATAAGTGTGAATTTCATAAGTGCTAACTGGCATAAGTGTGAACTAGCATAAATGCGAACTTGCATTAGTGCGAACTGGTGCAAAAACTGCAAGTGCAAAGCAGTTAGCATTTGTGCCAGTTTTTGCAAGTGCAAAGCAGTTGCAAAAACTGGCACAAATGCTAACTGGCATAAGTGCGCTATAAGAATCGACAAACATTGACATTAGTGCAAACTTGCACTAATGCGAAGCAGTTGCAAAAACTGGCATAAGTGCAAACTGGCGTAAGTACGAAGCCAGTTTACACTTATGCTAGTTCACACTTATGCTAGTTTTTGCAACTACTTTACACTTATACCAGTTTGCACTTATTGTTGCCTCCTGTTTTTTTTTAGTTACTTCATTAAGAATTTAAATAAAACATTAGTCTTTACATTTTTATTTTTATTACTTTGTTTAGCATTTATATAAAATGTTTTTTTTGTTTTTTTCCTTTTTTTTTCTTTATTTTATCTAAAATTAAATAAAACATTCGTTTTGCCTGATTTTTTAAATTATTTTATTTAAAATTTAAATAAAACATTTGTCTTTCCATTTTCATTTTCATTTCTTTGTTTAATATTTATATAAATGTTTTTTAATTTTTATCTTTATGCAATTTTTATTTTAATTACTTTATCTAGAATTCAAATAAAACATTTGTTTCGCTGATATGTTTTTTTTATTATTTTATCTTGCTGTTTTTATTTTGATTTAAATAGCAGAAAAAGCTGAGTTTTTTGTGCACACCAACCTAAAAATGAATGTTTGAAAATTGCTATTTCGTGCGCTGGTTTTAAATTTCAAATAAAGAAGACTGATATTATATATGTATGTATATATATATATATATATATATATATATATATATATATATATATATATATATATATATATATATATATATAAATATATATATATATATACATATATATATACATATATATATATATATATATGTATATATATATATACATATATATATATATATATATATATATACATACATATATATATATGTATATATATATATATGTATATACATATATATATACATATATATATATACATATATATATATACATATATACATATATATATATATATATATATATATATATATATATATATATATATATATATATATATATATATATATATATATATATATATATTATATACCAATATATTATATACCAATATATTATATACCTATATATATATATATATATATATATATATATAAAATATATCTATATATATATATATATATATATATATATATATATATATATATATATATTGGTATTTTATGTTTACTAAATGTAAATTTGTATATAATAATACTAATATAGAAATGAACAGATGTCAGCCAAATCCTTGTCGAAATGGTGGTTCCTGTAATGAGCTTATTGGTGACTATGAATGCATATGCCCAGCAGAATATTTGGGAAAAGAATGCACAGGTATTGTTATTAGTTAAAAAAGTTATGAAAGTTATATATCTGCATTATTGTTTGTTTTTATATTTTTGTATTTATATACTTTTCACATTTATATTAAATACTTTAATTGTTAAGTTGAACTTATTTAGAAATAAATCACTGCCACCTTACCCCATGTTTGAATGGGGGAACATGCTCAGCTACTTTAGGTATTGGTTTCTCAGGCCTTGTTCAGTGCATGTGTTTTCCTGGATTTAGTGGATCAAGATGTGAAGGTAACTTGAAAATCTACAGTTTTTTTAGCTTCATATTTATTTCTTCAGTATTATTTGTTCTCTTGAAGAAAAATTTTTTACTTTGCAATTTTTATAACAATTCTTATTTTTATTGATGTGAAAGATGACGTATTAATGAAAAAATTAAAATAGTTATTAAATTATTGATGACATATTAATCAGATTTAAAAAAATAATAATTAACAAGATAAAAATTTCCTTTGCAAAAAAAATATGGCATTAAAATGACAATTTTGTTTTAGCAACTTTACATCAAAACTTTTTTTATAACAAAATCACTCCCAACCTTGTTGAGTGGGAATTGGTAGCAAAAAATAATTAAGTTTGGGTTTATAAGAAAATAAAGAAATTATTAAAAAGCAAGAAGTCAATTGACAGATGACTTAAAAAATTATAAGTTTTATGTGTCAGGAAAACATAAATATGTTAGATAATTCAAAAGCACCAATGTTCGTTGAAAAAAACTAGATGAAAAAACATTTTTGGAACAAGGTAAAACTCAGCATAAGGTAGGGTCAGAGACGAGAGACAAATCAAGAAGTTTTGTAAAATCAAATTTAGCTAATTGATTAATTATCAGGAAGTCACAAAGTTAGCTATCTGATTTAGAGGTTGAGAAAGATAAAAAGTTTGATTTTTAGAGTCAGCAGGGTCAGTGGTAGTAGAGCCAAGTCATTTAGTGTGACAAGTATTAAAGTCACCAATTACAACAACATTGGCTGAAGGATAAGCAGAAAGGCCTTGGTCAATTTGATCAGGAAGAACATCAAAAATAGTACAGTCTTGGTAAAAAGGTGAATAATAAAGAACACAAAAAAAGTTGATTGAAGAGAAAGCAAAAACACATAAAAGAATAGTCTTAGGAACCTGATTTTGAGATTAATAAATAAATTGATACATAAGTATGTGCCCAGGCCAAGCATATGATCTATTGACAAACTGTTTGAGTCGAATCAAAAGATAATAGCTATTAGCACTAAGATCCAAAGATGAAATATGAAAGATGAAATTAAATAATAACTAATTACTAATTTTTCTCACCTAGTTATAGACTAATTTTTTTCATCTAATAAAAGAGCAAGTAGATCTGACAAAAGATTCATCAGGTGAAAAGTTACTTCAAAGGCCATGATTGTTTTCATGATTATTTGTTAATGATTGAAGCAATTTAGTGGTAGTATTTTTTTTTTTAATGTTTTAAGGTAAGTTATTCATGTTTTTAAAAATTAGAGCTTAGCTCAATCATAGTGTATGACATACAAGGGAATTGGCAATTGTTTTATTTCTACCTATCAAACTTAAGTAGTAACAAAGGGCTCCTTATGTGGTCTCTGTAATGCATACCAAAAGCACTAACCAGACATCTTTGCAATGTATAACATGGCACTGGTAATACTCTGATATTTTACAGTTGTTGATGTAATCAGTCTCTCTAAGTTCCACAGAGTTTCGGAAACATTACTGCCATGCGGCATCAGAATATTTCAAGTAAGTTTTAGAGTTGTAGTCTCATTAGGAGATAACAGAAAGTGTTGTATAGCCAGAACTAAGAAGGCACAAGTCATTATGAAGTTTTTATGGTTTTTTTATGATTTAATTAATTTCATTTTTATGGTTTATTTAAGATAAGGTTTAAATAATCTAAACACGTTTTGTAATGGTAGTTTTGATTTCTTTTTACTATTAATTTGCTCCGGACACTTTTTTTTATCAAGATTTATAATAAAAAAAAAAATTTTTTTTGTTGCTTTAAAAAATGCCTTTCATATATTGATACTACCTGCTCTAACTTAAACTCTCTGTTGGTGTATGTTCTGAATTCTCTGCATTTTGCTATTTTACTATGACTGGCAGAAATATCTATGTATAAAGGAAATTTGTTTAGAAAAAACCTTTCTTTTTTTTTTTTTTCTTTTGTTGGTAAAAGTGTCTGGTTTAAAGTGCAAAGTTAAAGTTTGCAGAATATTTTATTATAACCATGCTCTAGAAAGCAGGTTTGATTTTGTAAAGAAACTTGCTGCTTTAATAATAATTTTTGTTATCATTTCTGCTTTCAGTTAAAGATAGATGTCATTTAAACCCATGCAAAAATGGTGGCAATTGTCATGATGGTATTTGTAACTGCATCGGAGGATACACAGGGGAATATTGTGAAAGTAAGTTTGTGTATATAAAGCTTATAAGTGTAGAATTTAAATAAATATTATTTATGAACCTATCAATTCTAACGCAATTTATTCAATAAAAAAGTTTATACTAAATATTTGAAAAATAATGTTTTGATAGAATGCAGTTTACTTTACACCAAACTTTAAATACAGTTGAACAATAGTTAACTCAAACTTTAATAATTTCTTTTGCTAAAGCTTTTTTCACAATTTTCTTATTTGTATAATGTTTATACTGAATCTACAATTTAAGAAAAGTTGTTAACTAATATCTTATATCATTCAAAATTTGAACTTGTTGCTTATTGAACTATTTTTCTTTGTTTTGTTGATTTCCAAGATTTAACTAAACAAAATTTTTTATTTCATTTCAGACAAAATTTAAATTTTTCTGATAAAATAATAACTTTGTTAATTTGTAAATGAAATTTTGATATTTCATTTTGTTTTAAGGGCTTATGATTAAAATGTTAAAAAGTATAATGAATAACTAACTTAAAAAATAATAAATGACATGATTGCAAAATTTTCAATCATGTTTATTATATTTTCTATGCGACTTTGTTTTTCAATTTTAAATTCTTCTTTTAAATTGATTTTTATTTGTAAAGGAAGCCATTAAATTTAAAATTAAAAATTGAAAATTGAAAATAATTTTTTTAAAAGAAAGGTGTTTGGTATGTTATTTGTTTGTATTATTGTATTGATATAAAAAATTGAAAAGAAAGTTGTTTGGTATGTTATTTATTTGTACTATTGTATAGATTTAAATGGGCATAGGGGTGGAGAAAGCTCAACTGGTTTTCCTTTTACCCATGGTTGTGTAATGTTTCATTCATCTTTGAATTTCATTCAAATGTCACTTACAATTATTTCAGTCGTAGTTAATCCAATCAATATAATAACGAGAGCTGGGAAAGGAGGGAGTTAGGGCTAAGTATTTGATCTGAGGCTTTAGCTTAAAGTGTATTTAATTATTTTTTGTTGCTTTATGTATAGCATCACCATCTCCATGCTCTGTTTCACCTTGCTTAAATGGTGGAACTTGTCTGACTAAAGGCTTAACTTCATATAAGTGTATATGTAGACATGGATTTAGAGGAAGCAATTGTGAAGGTAAACATTTGTTTTTATTAGTTTTGTTTTGAGTTTTTATCAGTCAATGCAACCTTTAACAATAAACCTTACATGAGCATTAACTAGCATTTTAAAACTTTTAAAACTTTTTGCATTTCCTTATAAACCCCTTTTTCAGTTAAAGTCCAAATGTTAAATAATAAATACCACAAATGTAAAGACATATTTTAAATTAATAAGTACAAATTTGATTATTAAATTTTTAATTTTTTTATATTATGTACGCATAAAAAGTTTTAATATGATTCAAAATGCAATAGCAAATTAAAATAATGTACAAATTTAATGTCATGCAATAGTTGAAAAAAAAATTAAACTAGTTGTAAATAATCTGTAAAACCAGTCATTGATTGGTGAATCAAAATTATTATTGATTGGTCAAATATTGATTGGTGTATCAAAATTATTATTGATTGGTCAAATATTGATTGGTGTATCAAAATTATTATTAATTGGTCAAATATTGATTGGTGTATCAAAATTATTATTGATTGGTCAAATATTGATTGGTGTATCAAAATTATTATTAATTGGTCAAAAATTAATAGCTAAGGAAAAAACCAAAAAATTTTATGATACACAATAAACTAAACACTATGTCGATATGTACTACATTCAAACTACTTTTTTTAAGTTTAAGGTTTGTTGTGTGGGGTGTCAAAAAATAGTAAAGTAACCTCATAATTCTTTTTTTTACAGACAATTTTTACAGATTTTTGATATAAAAATGAAGAATAGTGCAAATATTTCAGATAATTTAGAAGATTTAAAATAGAAAATTGTCAATGGAAAATAATTAACTGTCAATAAACATTTCAACAACATATTGTGAACCAATTAAATTTGTTTTAGATCTTCCAAAATATTCATGAATATTTTTAATTTTTTTACTCCAATTTAACTATATTTTTGTAACAATTTTTTGTTTTATATTATTGTTTTATGTATAACTATTTTTTTTTTCTTTTGTATATTAGTATTATTTATATTATTGTTCAGAGGAAAGTCGATGTGAACCAAATCCTTGTTTAAACTATGGAATTTGTTTTGATCAAGAAGAAGGATTTAAATGTGAATGTACACATGGTTTTAAAGGAACTCACTGTGAAGGTTAATGAAGCACATAATATTTTAGCATAATAAAAAAAGTTTATATAACTCATAAGTGTTACTTGTTGTTATATAGATGTGATACACTACAGAAAATTTAATTAGCTTATTTTTATATATATATTTTTTATATTCATTATTTTTATATTTATTTTTTACTGATGTCCAAGTATGTATAAAACTATTATTACAAGAAAAGTGAATACGGCTGCTGATGATTTTTTCATTAGTCTGTTTTTTTTAGAGGAACTTTCTCCTTGTGATACAAATCCATGTTTAAATGAAGCAACCTGTATTGTTGAGTATCAAAAATATAAATGTTTGTGCAAACTTGGTTATAAAGGACAAAATTGTGAAGGTATTTGTTTTCATATTTTTTTCATATTTTTTTATTGTAATTGTGAAGATGTTTGTTTATTGTAATTGTGAAACTAGTCTACTGTGTTGCTGTGAAGGTAGTAATTGTTTACTGGGTTGTGAAGGTATTTGATTATTTTAGAGTTGTGAAGGTTTTTGTTTGGTTAATTTACTGTAAGACTGTGAAGGTATTTGCTAACTATTGTGTTTTGAAGCTGTTTGTTTACTGTGTGAATGTAAAAATTTGTTTACTGTGTGGATGTAAAGGTATTTGTTTATTGCAGAGTTGAAAAAAAACCAAAAAGATGTTATTATTTTTTTAACTTTGAGTTTTTTTAATTTTAAAAGTTTGTCAGTTAAGTAATCAATCAGCTGTGAACAAAATAGCTTCAAATTTATTTAACTAAGCAAAACAACATAACAAGATTTTAAATTATTAACACCATAAATATTTAAAATAGCATGGTTAAAAATTAGTTTTATTAATTTTGTTGATAAGTTTACTTTTTAGAAATTCTATTGTTTTTTTACTTATAATATGCAAATACTTCTGTTATTTGTTGCCTCTACTAAAATATTTTTTTAGTATGCTATTACATATGAGACACATGTTGCATCATTTCTACCATCCAATGATTTTACTCAGACTATTTTTCCAAAACAGTTTATATATATTCAGGGATTATCTTTTTCTGGATATATCTGGAATTTGGGATATTTTTCTCAACTTTTAGTTTTTTCAGATATCCAAAACGATTTCCATATATACAAGTTTAGATAATTATTTTTGTAATATATATTTTTTTAAGCTTTTTCACTCATCGCTCATACAAAAATTATGAAAAGTTTGAAAAAAATTGGAAGCAACTTAGCCAAAAGAAAAGGGAAAATATATTCCGGATTTTTGACTCATTGCTCATACAAAAATTATGAAAAGTTTGAAAAAAATTGGAAGCAACTTAGCCAAAAGAAAAGGGAAAATATATTCCGAATTTTTTTCCGGATATTTAACCCAAACAGTTTTCCGGTTTTTTACAATATGACCTGGATGATCTATAATATATTACAACAGTAAATCTATTAGGTGGAGTGTATCCAGGACGAATCATATTGACATATTTTTGTTAACATTTTTTTTATCAACTCATCATTTTATTTATGGATGTATTATACAATATGCATTTTAAGTACATATGCATTTTAAATTTTTCTAAGTGCTTAGAAGTGTTTTTTATTTTCTTTTTTTTTATTATTATTATTTCACCTCCCCAGCACCCATGAAGGTCACTACAGTAGAGGAGGCTACTTTAATTATGGAGGTCACTACAGTAGAGGAGGCTACTTTAATTACAATCTTCTCTCAACTCTATAACTCTAAAAACGAACCCTGATGAATAAGGCAGCTACGCAGAGAAATAAGTTGACCGTGGTAGTACCAGGGACATGGTAAGAATCGAACTCGAAACTTCTTGCTTATGAAGCGAGCGCTCTACCACTACCACATGTGTTGATTTAGTTTCAAGACTTTGTAATTACGGGCATCTTTTCATGTTTTCATGAGTTCTCTTTACATGGGTATTGCATACACTTTTTTTAAATATAATAATGAGTATATGTAATCTAAAAACAAATATAGTTTTATAATTTAAATTTAACTAATTTATATAAATATATTAATAGCTATAAACAAAACAAAAAAAATTTTTGATTAACATGAACGCTTGAAATTATTTAAAGATATATTTTACACATATTTTTACAATGCATTTTTAACTTGTTGAATAGTTTGATTTAAATCTTTCTTTTTTTATCAATGGTATAACCATAGTTTAAATTACTCCAGCTAAAACTTTTATTCATTATTATACCTTATACATTAGATTGTTTATTTAATAACTATGTACACCTTTTCTACATATCTTTTTACATATTTACATATTCTATGGAGTGGTAAATGATAGGAAAGACAAAAAGTATGAAAATTTTATAAAGAGAAAAATTGTAAAAATAGAAACTGAATACTGAGCAAAAATCCTAAAATCAAGAACAAGTTTGATGATTTCTGAAAAGTTTATATAAAGCATAAATGCAATGGATACTTTAGCTTTTACAGAAAAAACTTCTAGAAGGAATAATGAAAGTTAATGAAGAGTATAGAATTTAAAAAATACTCTTCACCTAGACACAAATATTGCAGAAATTCTTAAATAAATGTGAATGATAAAAGCTTTTGGCTACATGAGTAAATAAGCATCGAAAAATTTGGCTCGTATATCTTTAGTATGATGACTAGTATATTATAGATAAAACTTATTTAGCTCTCACAGCTAAGTTGTTCAAATCAAGACAAGCCTCTACAAATGAACTATTCTTAACTTTTTTTTTATGAAATGTAGTTAAGAATAACAACTAAAATGTGTGGAGTCAAAAGATCTACAATTGATTAAATAATTAGAGCATAACTAAATTACAAGGATTTTTTACAATTAATTGTAAGAACTGTGAAAAGTTTATTACAGAATTTAATTGCAGATTTTTTTAGTTGCAGAAAGAACAGAGAAAAATATTTTTTATTATAATCTTTTGTAATATAACATATTATTTATAAACATACTTAAAACAATAAAGGATATATTAAAATAAATTTTTCTTAATATAATTTTTTTTCTTAATATAATCATATTTATACTTTCTATGTGAAAACTAAATGCATTATTTGACTTTAAGTTAAAGATTAAACAATAATGAATGTATTAAAAAAGTGTAATAGTTAAAAATAACTTAATAAATAACTTTATTTTTTTTAAGTCTCAAAGCAATTTAAAACACTTCCAATAAATACAATGTATGCAATATTCATTGTTGTTGATGTAAAATTCAATTTAACATAAGTTGGAAAGGTTTATATACTGCATTATAATTTGCTTCAATGTTTTTTCATGTGTCTACAACCAAATTTCAAAAAATATTTTTATTTTCTGCAAGTTTTATTAAAACTTGTTAATCACATTAAAGACATTTTAATCAGTATTTTAAAATGGTTTATAATATTAAGTTATTTAATATTGTTTCAAGTTACTTTCAAATTTTATTTCTGAAAATTAAATATGTGTATTTAGATCTAGACAAATGTCATCGCCATCCATGTAAAAATGGAGCAACATGCTCTTCAGAATCAGATGAACTTCGTTGTGAATGTCGTCAAGGATTTAAAGGAATTCTTTGTGAAGGTGAGATTTAATTGCAAATCATTCTGCACAGGTTGTAATTTAAAAGTCTGATGTTGAAGTCTATTGTTGCAACCATATATTTATTTTTATTTTAATATTTCTTAATAATACAAGATTTTATTGCTTTGGACCTGTTTTATAATTGGAAGTATGCAAGCTTACTGATTTAATTTGATTTTACTAATGCATTTTGATAAATTAGTTTTATACTAAAGTCTGTGCCCAATTGTTGTATAGTTGCATCTCTTTCTCTTTTTTTGCAACTCATACGAGCCATCGTCACTTGTTCCATCAAACAAAATCTTGCATGTCTTAGCAAAGTTACATCCTTGCATGAATAAGTCCAGATGTAATAATCGGGGAGGTTTTAATAAAAGGGAGGGGAAGGGGATTTTTTTATGTTACAATATAAGTATTTTTTATAAAAAATTTCAGTTTTTTAATCCAAACTAATATTTTTTACAAAACATGCATAAAACTATTTAATTTAGCATGGCTAGCGGTCAAATGCATATTTTCTAACAGCAGTTTTATAATAATTTCAATGGGATTTAATGTTGATATAAGTTTTAAACTTTGGTGAGAAATAAATTTAGATTTTTTAAGCCTATTTACACTGAAAAATTTTGTTTTTATCAGTGACTGAAAAAATTATTTTCTAATTTGTGATTTTGACTGTTTGTTTTTTTTTGTTTGTTTTTTATAACAAGTAAAAATTAATAAACAGAGGGGTCTTAATAAGCTTGGAGTGGGTGGGAAAGTTTTCCAAAAATTAATAAGCGTCCCCGCCTCTTTTACTAGGGACTCGAGAGTAAGCACAAAGGAATTCTTGTTTGACAAATTTTTTATTTCAGGTTTTTTTTATGATTTTAATCGCAATGTTAGAAAATGTTTACTATTTAAAAAAAACTTGTTTTTGTTAGAAAATGTTAGAAAATGTTTACTATTAAAAAAAAAACTTGTTTTTGTTAGAAAATGTTGGAAAATGTTTACTATTTTTAAAAAAACTTGCTTTTACTCTCAGAACAAGATCATTGCTTTCCTAATCCATGTTTAAATGGAGGAATATGTTTTGAAAATGCAGACTCCTACACGTGTCAGTGTCCTAGTGCATATAAAGGCATACACTGCACTGGTAAGATATTTTTTTATTTTATATTTAACTTTTAGATGTTTGGAAATAATTTTATTTCTATACATTGGAACCTAGAACGTGATCCTTGTCATCCAAATCCATGTCATCATGATGCTCTTTGTATGCCAGAAGGCGAAGAGTTTAGATGTCATTGCAATCTTGGATGGTCAGGACTTAGTTGTGAAGGTAAATAAATTATATTTGATGTAGACTTAGTTATGAAAATAAATAAATTATATTTGATGTAGACTTAGTTTTGAAAGTAAATAAATTATATTTGTTGTAGACTTAGTTGTGAAGGTAAATAAATTATTTTTTGATGTATGCAAAGTTGCGAAAAAAAATAAATTATATTTGTTGTAGAGTAAAGTAAAAACATAAAAAAAATTTCATTTTTGTTTATTTGATTTTGATTAAAATTTATGTTATTTTTCCTTTTTTCCTAAGAGGAAGACCGTTGCCATCCAAACCCTTGTTTACACGGAGGTGTGTGTGTTGCACATGCCAGTCTTCAATATGAGTGTCATTGCCCAAGTAGTTTTGCAGGTCTAACATGCGAAGTTGAATCAGCTTCAGGTTTGAATTCCTTAAAAAAAGTTGTCTTATTATTTATAATATAATATAAATAGTCTTATAATCATTTAAGGTTTTTAAATTTTTAGTTCATCATTATGAGGATCACAATGAAAATCTTCCTAATTGCCGCAACACAAGATTTGGTTGTTGCCCTGATGGTGAGAATGCAGCTAATGGCGCAAATGGTGCTGGTTGTCCAGGTATAGAATTCATTACATTTATTTTTGATAAAGGCTGAAAACGTCTTTTAATGTTGTTAAAAGTATATCATGTGCAAATACATTATTAAATAATTTATTTTTTATGCATTTTACAGAATTTCATTACAGACCTCCATAATGCATACACACTATTGTTGTTTTAATAAGGTATGTTATATTTTCTGTAATGTACTTTTGCCAAACAAAAATGGGAAAAAGAATTTTATAGTTCGAGTTATATTTTAATCAAGTTTGGACTAATATGGAGAAGGATGTTCCTTATTTCTCTCTTCTTATTCTATAACTTTGAAAAATGGATCTTGATAGGCTTATCGAAGAAACAAATTACGCGCGGTACTACACTTACGCGCGGTACTCGACACTTTAATATAAACTTTATTGGCATGAATACTTTAAAGTTAATACATGAGGCATGGCACAAAAATACTTAAGAAACTATAAATAACGGATCTTTTTTAATTTAGAACTACATCATCATGAGGTAGAACAATGGGAAGAGCATCATACGGCTTATGCGACCCCATGGCATTTTCACCATGGTCACATATAATGTGTTCAGCAAGGTTAAATGGTCTAAGACAACTTCATTGCAAATGTTTGTTGGGCGTCATTAATGTTGGGTGATATGACAATGCTTCAATAAACCTAAGCTAGCCCCACATTAACTTAACCAGCGCATTAAATCTAAGCATAATCGAAGAATAAAGAGGCTTAAAGAACTGTTCAAAATCGTCTTGTCTGTTTTATAAATGATTGTTAATCGATGTACATATGAAATTGTTGTTTTTGTTAGTTTTTTAAATTGAACATTTTTTGTCAAGTTACATAAACTGTAGTTTTATTTTACTGTGTGACATCGCATAGAACAAAAATTATGATCATACTACTTTATTTAAATGTAGTTTATATTTTTTTGCTATGCAGTTGTTATGCGTTCCTTTCCTTGTTTTTAAGCAAAAAAAGGTAAACTTTTTTAAACAATATTTGTTTTATTTGCATAACTTTATTTAACAAAAATTTTATATATATATATATATATATATATATATATATATATATATATGTATGTATGTATGTATATAATATATATATACATATATATATATATATATATATATATATATATATATATATATATATATATATATATATATATATATATATATATATATACGTATATGTATATATAAATGTCATTGCACACTTTTGTACTCAACTTTTTAAGATAATTAAAATTTATAGAAAAGCTGTGATGCGTTGCTGCTGCTTATGTTTGTTATATTTATTAGCATATATTAAAAGTATTTTTCAAACGCAAAATTTACAAGAATTTGTTGGCTTTTATTAAAATTCTACAAACATAATAATTATGAATGTTAGGTTTCCAAAAAAAAGCCATTGAAGTTGTTGGTTACATTTTAAAAGTTGCATAAAATATTCAATTATCAAGAAATTACATAAAATATTCAATTACCAAGTTAGTACTTATAATGCATCGCGATATTCATCATAATGCAGACCAGAAAATACAATGTTAAATGTTTTTTTATCAAACACAGTGTTATAAATGTTTTTTAAATAAAATACAGCGTTTAAATGTTTTTAAATAATATAGGAATTGTATTTGATTTATGGCGAATTAAATCTTTTTTTAAGGTGCTATCCCAAGAAATTTGAGTTAATTTTAACAAAAAATAATATTAAAGTTTGATTAATTAATGCCTAAAGGCAACAACCAAAACTTTGATTTAAAAAAAAAAGAACTAAAGCACATAATCGTTTTAAAAACGAACATCAACCAAACTGTCGCTCAACGCCGCATTAACAGCCACAAACACAAAAAAGTCTTCAACAACAAACTTCTTTGTAATAAAAATCTATTAATGAAAAAATAACAAAAAGTATTTATTTGAAAAACACTGGACATGAACATATATATTCACAGAAATTAACTTTTTATAGTTCAACAGGAAAAACTAAATCATTTAAAGCGCGCAAGGTATGTCAGTTTTTCGCAAACTGAGATAAATCAAATTCAATTTTTAAAGACTTTCCTTACCTTTTTGTTTTACAAGAAACAGCCTTTGCCTAGATTTTTTTTTTAATTGACCTTAGAATAAAAGAAAAAATTTACTAATTTCAATTTTTGCAAAAACTGTTGCTTTGCTATAGAACTTTGCAACCTTTATCTAAAATTGACGTTTCCGGTTTTTGAGTTGCAAAACGTATTTCTTTACTAAGGTTGGCTTTGAGCAATTTAAACTGTAGTTTCTTTTTACAAACCACAACTTATTTTATCCCAGCAGCCATTTGGTTAAAAAAAATCGTTTTTTAAACGTCTTTAGTACGTTGTGATTCTATTTAACGTACAAAATAAGTGTTTTGCGAACCAAATGCCCGCTCGGATAAATTAATTGATTGTCATTTTAATGTTACAAATTATCATTATACCGCTGAGATAAGAGACTCTATTTGAAGGCTGAAGGGGCTCCAGCAACATTTTAACTGGTAACTCTTTTTAACTGGTTTTGTGACAATAGCATCAGCGAATTGCCCGTTCCTGTTCTCTCTAAAAAGTGTTTTATCTGGATGGTTTTTAGAGATTACAATTTCTCGAAATGTCTGGGTTTTAATTGGGGAAGAGGTAACAAAAAAAATTTTAATGTGTTTTTCTATATTTAGCAACATCGTATGCCCGACGTGTTTTTTTACCTTATTTTTACTAATCAAAACAACAAAATTTTTGACATTCCCGGTTTTACTTTAGCAACATTAAAACATTCCCTGTTTTTACAAAGCAGGGTATTCTCTCATCACTAAATTAGACCATAAACTTTTATTTATTTGTTTCAAGTTTAACACTGAAGGTAGTTTATGATTTGCACAACATGTTAATAAAAAAATCTCAATATTTTCAAAAACTGATATTCCCTGTTTTTCCCTTGCACCCTTTATTTGATTATTATAAGCACCCCAACTACCATAAACACCCCAAAAAAGTTTAATCTCAAATCTTAACGTGCAGCGTTAGACGTTTAACGCAGTGGTTAGAGCTCTGGCTAAAAACCAAAAGATTCGAGGTTTGATGCTGCCTCTAGCCAATTAAGCGATAATGGCAAGGAAGGAGGCGTGAACTTCCTAGTTAAGTGCTCTTCCGCGTTGATAAGACCGTTCGGACTTCTGGGAGCACCTTAATAACCAAAAAGAAATTAAAACGATTCTCTGCAACAACTCAAGTCTTCTTGAAGTTTCCGTATTTTTATTTTTATTGATTTATTCATTTGTATTTTTTTTTCTCTTTTATATATTGTATAAAGATAAATAATAAAGATCAACAATGTAAAATAAAGATCAACAACAACAACAACAAAAAAGTAAAATAACATTAGTGGTACTGAAAACTACTTTATTTATTTTTTTAAGACTATTTTAAAAAAATATTTGAAATGCTGTACGCAAAGTATCCTATTCATTGTTAATTTTTTTTTTAGTTATTTAGGTGCTCCCAGAAGTCCTCACGGTCTTATCACAGAGCACTGCGGGAAAGCATTTAATTAGAGATTCACGCCTCCTTCCCTACCAATGCCGCTTGTTGGGTTAGAGCCGGCATTAAACCTGAGACTTCTGGGTTCTGGGCAAGAACTTTAACCAGTGCGCCAAGGCTACTCAATAATAATTGAGTTAATAATAAATGATAAATTAGATCTGAGGATGGGATTTCACAATGCATCAAGATGAGTTATATGAACTGCAGGAAAACTTAACAGTGAATAATATTGCTATGAATAATGCAGTAAAAGAGTCATAAATTAAATATACTTTTTATTTTTGCGTTCCGAGAAACATGTTTAGACTTTCAGGCTGTTAAAATTTTAGGAATGGACGTGTTTGATAAATGATATAAAGTAAAATGGTTTAGTTTATAATGAAAAACAGCATAGAATGAAAAATAGGGTAATAATTGTTAAAATGCGCCTTCTACCGATCTATTACAATTGATAGCATAAGGAAAAAGCGAGAGCTTTCTTTTCTCAATGCAGTCACTGCAGCATTGGTTAATAAATAATTCAACGACTAGGAAGTTTTTTTAAAACATTGTGATGTCTGTCAGTATTGAAAAAACAAATCGGTAGCACTGAGTAGAACCAAAAGGTCTTCCGGATCAATCAAATGAGTTGGTGCTGTATCAATTCTTAAACGCTCTGTAGCAAAGCATGATTTAAAAAACACTTTATCATTCTATCAGTTGCACAGAGTAAACTATACAGCTGTAGATTATGCGATTTTTTATTTATTTCACAGGATTTAAAATGCAAGTGATAATACATATACTTATCTTATAAGTTGCTGAAAGCATGATATTACAGTGATATAACAAAATATAAACGCGTGATATAAAGCTTATCAGAGCTAAAATGTTTTTTAACACTAAATTAGCAATCAATTTAAGGAGTAGTAAAAAAATAGTTCATACACATTTCAAAAATATACAGTTCAATCATAAACAATAATAATGCAACCAATTACATCAAACTATGATTAAAAATATAGTAGGATTGTATGTCTATGTTAAATAATTTATAAATAACCTCTCCCCTGCATAAAATCTAACCCATGTCCAATTTTTTGATTTTTGACAGTGTGAATATTTTTATTAAATTACAATATGATATATAGTATTTTTTAAATTTTTTAAACAATGGTTTTGAATGTGAGTGAAGGTGTACGTTAATAATAATCTAATTGCATGCTTTTTTTTATTGAAGAGTTTTTTTTATCTACAATCCCCTCATTTTAGGGGAGAGCAGAAATTATACATGATCATAACTTTTAAACATTAAAAGATTATTAAATGAAACTTAAAAGATATAGATGAAATTAAGTTTCATGTAATATGCGAATAAATATTATCTATTTTCTCATTGCTCTTCCCTTGGGGTAAGGTAGCGAGGTTTTTGAAGTACTTTTGTTCGCAGCCTCCAATCATCACATGTTTTTTAAAAACTTGTTTCACATTAGCATGAACAGTTTTAGTTTAAAGTTTGCACAATGTTTGATAGTGTTATATCTGAAACATCATTAAAATCCTGCCTACGCCACTCCTTGCTTTTATTTACAAATTGATTGGTTCTTAACTAGAAATCATTAATTTAATAATAAAAGTGTCTGTTTATTATCAACAAAACTGGTTGTTGATAAAAGAATAATATATGCAATCAAAATTAATTGTTGATAATCAATTAAAATTTAGGAATTCTTAGTTTTGTTTTCAAGCATGAGTTAAAAACTGCTTATAAAATTTAATGTTGCTTATGTTACCGCCTTTCAACATTTAAAAATATATATTTTTTTAAATGTTTTACAAATTTGGGCTATTTTTTACCATTACTATAATCAATCTTACAACGTTTATAGAAGGTAAGTGTTTTAAAAATTAAAATTTTGAATAAGTAATAATTTATAAATTATAATTTTGAATAAGTAATAATTTATTATGTTACAATAGTATAACTTTATTAACATTAAAATATTACGACGGGAAAATATTAACGATACATTAAAATATTACGACGGGAAAATATTAACAGTAAATATATATTTTAGTCAAGTCAAATAAGTGTTTTCAAAAAAATTCATGTTAGATATGTTTGTGTTTTCACAAAAGAAAAAATGCTCAGTGTTGTTCAAAAATAAAACAATAATAAATTATTAAAAAAACACTTATCTAACTTTTTCTTCTAAAAATAAATGATTCTTAATGAGCTCAAAAATTTGCGTATATACTGAAGCTTTTCACATTTTCACAAAAAACTTGCTAATTTATTGGTATTACAAATTAATACTTTGTGGATATAATTAAAAAAAATTTATTTAAAAGTGATTGAGGCCACAGGGTATAAGAAATATATAATATCTCCAATGAAAAAGTTAAAAGCAAGATCAGTTCAAATGGAAATTCATTTCGTAAGACAGTACAATTTTATGGAATAAATATGCTGATAGACAAATTATGAAACATTTCGTCAGAATAAAAAGCTCGTGATACTAAGCAACGAAAAAAGCTATTTGACAGCAATTTGAATGAAAAATAAAACTTTTTTATGGAATGAATTTCTACTACGAAACATTGTTTACGTCATGCAAATGTGTTTGGAATAGTTCCGGCCTGAAAGCCATTAATTTCCTTGAAAAAACTGAAACGTTCGAAAAGAATTAAAATCACAGCATCTAAAGCAGAGTAATCATTGATCAAGATTCTTTTTAGTGATGAAAAAAGTCTATGCAGCTCAAATCAGATAGAATCAAGTTTGTTTGACGTTCAGTAGGTACAAAATATGATCCTAAATCTCATCTGCTTACCGTAAAACATCGAGGAGATAATGTAATAACTTTGGGATGTTTTAATCAACCTATTATAATCCGCTCCATAAATATACTTAAACTATCCAATCAAGATATATACAAAGACACATATATTATGAGTATTATGTTACATGATGCAAAGGATAAAATGTCTCATGGATGGATGTACCATCAGGAAAGCGATTCCAAACACAAGCAAATTGGTTCAGAAATTTTTCAAAAAGAGTAAAGTTCACCCTTTAAAGTTGATATCCTAATCAACTGGCTTAGTTGAGATTAGATGCCATTGATTGTTTATGGAAACAGGTTGACTGTCAAATATTAGACATCAAGCTTACAAATTATGCTAATTTATTTAGAAAAAACAAAGAAATATTGCACTCACTTTTCATTGATGTTTGCATTAATTTAGTTTGCCTCGTAGATGTGAAACTGTTCTTGTTTGTGAAGATAAACCTACAAAACAGTAATGTGATTTTGTAGTTTTAATAAATTTAGATCAAATGACGATGAAAAATTTCTACTTTTTTTAAATATATTACGCTCTGTCCGCAAATTTTTGAACTTATTAAAAATTATATTTTTTTTAATCAATTAAAATCTGTTGATTAAGTTATCAATATTTGTTCATAATAAACATAATAGTAAACATAAACTTTAATTGGTATTTAATATGTTGGCTTTAGTAAAGCATGTGTTGAAATTTCGCTGTCTACAAATTTTTGGACCAATATATTTATATATATATATATATAAATATATATATATATATATATATATATATAAATATATATATATATATATATATATATATATATATATATATATATATATATATATATATATATATATATATACAGTGTTTCAAAAAATTATCCGACCAAACATTTTTTTTAAATATTTTTCCAAAAAAAAGTGCTGTATTTTCATAAACTTAGATTTTTTTCTGGTAAACTCAATATTAATAAAAATAAAACAACATGTTTTTAAATAGATTTTATTTATTTTAATGTAAAATATAAATCACAAAATTTTTAGTCTTAAAATAAAGGAACTTAGGTTGTTTTTTTATTGTCAAAAAAATATTCGACCAAACACATTATTTGATTCAAAATTAATTATTTTATAACAAAACAACTATTTTAATACTTTGTTGGGCCTCCCTTTGCTTGGATTACAGCTTCTAGACGTCTAGACATTGATTAGACTAAAAATTTTGTTTGTACGAGTTGAATCTTTTTGCAGGCTTCTACAATTGCAACTTTGAGGTTATCTTTTTTGGAAAATAACCGATCTCCAATTATTCAAACTAAAATTCCCCACAAATGTTCAATGGGATTAAGGTCCAGTATTGTGCGGACCATTCCAAGACCTTAACATTATTTTCAGCAAACCACTCCTTGGTTTTAGTGGCACTATGCATGGGATCATTATCTTGCTGAAATATAAATCCCAGATCCTAGCCGAAGTTTTCGAGCAGATGACTTCAAATTTTACTTTAATATGTTTCTGTATTGCACCTTATCTAGTATAGTATCAATAAATTGGAGTGTTCCAATACCCTTCAAAACCAATGAACCCCATACCATCACGTTACCACCACCATTATTGAGAGTTCCTCTCGCACAGCCTATTTTGTAGTCCTCTCCGGCTTAGTCCAAGTATTAAAATAGTTGTTTTGTTATATAATAATTAATTTTGAATCAAATAATGTGTTTGGTCGAATATTTTTTTGACAATAAAAAAACAACGTAAGTTCCTTTATTTTAATACTAAAAATTTTGTGATTTATATTTTACATTAAAATAAATAAAATCTATTTAAAAACATGTTGTTTTATTTTTATTAATCTTGAGTTTACCAAAAAAATCTAAGTTTATGAAAATACAGCACTTTTTTTTGGAAAAATATTTAAAAAAATATTTGGTCGGATAATTTTTTGAGACACTGTATAATGCTGGTGTCCATACAAATATATATATATATATATATATATATATATATATATATATATATATATATATATATATATATATATATATATATATATATATATATGTAAATTATGTTAGTGTATTTTACAAATAGAGTGCTTAATGTTCTTAAAGAACAGAGCAATAATTAATTATATATATATATATATATATATATATATATATATATATATATATATATATATATATATATATATATATATATAATGCTGGTGTCCATACAAATAATTATTTATTTTGAGAAATTTTCACTGGGTTATGGACACCAGCATCATCAGCTCGTGAAATATTACAAAATTTTTTGAACGTTAAAAAAACAGTTTAATAAATTTTTTAACTGGCGTCAGCAGTTGAATGACTTCTTTTTTCTTTACGCAAGAATATAAAAAACGGAGTCCAAAATTTAGTTTTGACAAATTGTCCATTACTGAGATTTATTCCGCCATTCGATGGGAAACATTGGTGCCTCTGTATTTCGAGTACTTCATGTACTTTATGGTCAAATTTTTTATTTCAACTTTAAGAGTTTTAGTTTTCTCCCAATTTATTTTTTCAGAGCAAAACTTGCTTTGTGTGGCAATTGCTGATTGATAATGTTTGCCATCGTTTAAACTTTTTTGGTGTTGTTGAGTTCTTGTTCTAATTTGAAACTTTGTTTCTCCTACATATTTTTTTGAGCAATTGCACTCAACTAAATATATTCCAGGCTGGCTATTTTTGTCACGTATCAACAGTCCTGTACAAAGAGAGCAACGAGTATTGTTTTTCGATTTCGATTTGAAATTTTGGTTTGACTAAAAAACGATATTTTATCTTTATAAATGAAACAAAAAACCTTCAGGAAAATTTTAAATCTACTCTTGATGAAAAAGACTATGAAAAAGTTGAGCAAGTCACTGAAAAAAGCCCGCGAAATAATGTTTATAAGATCAAAAGAAAGATTATTCAAAAAGTTTAATGTTCTTCAACAAGAACAAGGGTTCAACAACACTAAAATTTTTTTATTTAAGGCAAGTTAAACCAGTCTGCATTAGCTTTGCATAAAGTAAATTGCGATGAGGATATTGAATGGCATAGGGCAGAAACACTTAAAGTTGAGGATAAAAAATTTGAAAGAAAAGTCCGTGAAGCCTTGGAGATACAAAAACATAAATGTTCTCCAATGTACGGTGGTATGAATTTGGACAATGGATAATATGTTAAAACAAATTTTTGGACTTCATTTTTTCATACTTAAGTAAAAGAAGCCATTATAAAGGTGACGTCAAAATTTAAAAATTTTTGTTGTTATTTACCGGTCACAATTTTTGTAATTATATTAAATTATATGCTGACGATGCCGGTGCTTATAATCCGGCGAAAATTTCAAATAAATTATTTAGTATTGAGAGAATTCGTATTATCTGATGTTTTAAATTAGTTTATATATATATACTCTCGTACAAGATGTCAACATTTAAATCATATATATATATATATATATATATATATATATATATATATATATATATATATATATATATATATATATATATATATATATATAGGAACGTCCAAAAAATTTTGTAAAATATTGCTGCAATTTTAATTTTGTGAGTAGAATCATATGAATAGTGGGTGAATAGGAGTCTTTAGAAGGGCAAAGTGTCTCCACTTTCATAGGTTCTAACAATTCAAGAACATTGTCCAAGGTATTTTTGTTGAAATCAGCCAGTAACAACAATAATTTTCTGTTAAAACCAAGCTCATTGCATACATTATGTTGTTGTGTAAAATTTTATGAAACTGATTTTAGCACTATTTCAACGAGTTACTACGCATTGCTTGTTGATTTTCAGCAAGGAAAGGCAGCAATTATTAATCAGAATTTCTTTTAGTCAACCCATGGAGCAAAACGAGATTAAGGTTGTGAGATGCTATATATATATATATATATATATATATATATATATATATATATATATATATATATATATATATATATATATATATATATATATACATATATATATATATATATATATATATATATATATATATATATATATATATATATATATATATATATATATATATATATTCTTTAAACGCTGCTGTTATGTTACTAGCATTATCCGTAAAATAAAAGTTTTCTCGTTGCCAAACATTAAATTCTTCCAAGATTGCCTTTACTGCCTTTTTAATAATCTCAACAGATTATAATTTATTTCTCAGTTTTTCATACAGAGTACGAGTGGCTGACAGATATGATTCTTTATGACTGTTTGTGACTGTTCCTTAACTAAGCCAACAATATCTTTGAATATAAGAGCATTTTATAGCAAAATATAACATGAAATCTAAATAAATAAAAAACAGTAAAAATTAATTATATAAATATATTTTCATTATAATTCTAGAAAATAATTTGCATTACATTGTATTAAAAAAAAATTCTGTATAGAACTTTCATTCTAAGATTTTCATGTTTATTATTTTTAGTTTTAATATTTTATTGATTAACTTTTTTGATTAAATTTTTAATAATTTAATTTTTTGAGTATTTTCATTTTTCAAATTCCAGGAATATTAAAACAAAATCAAATGGTGTGTTCAGAAGATTGGGGATACAATGATTGTATGAAAATTGATTTAGATACATTTAGATTGCTATGTGTACCAAAAACCAAAATGGTCGAAATTATAATCAAAATGTCCTTTTTTTCAGGAAAATGTTGTTGCACACAAAAAAAATGTTGTCACACATAAAAAATAGTTTCAAATTTTTGCTTTTCTTTAACAGTTATTTATGAAAATATTAAAATTAACATCCATTATCATTAAAAAGATTTTTTCAAAGCATTTAGCAACATTCTTAGCAGCTTATTTGGCGTTTACCCAAACTCAAAATGGCTACACATTTGTTAAAAGTATATAACAGTTATAAAGCTTTAATATATTAACTTAAAATAAATAATAATTCACCAAGAATTAATTTACTAATGTTAGTCAATTTAGTGAATGTCAATGTATGTACACTTTGTACATTTGTGTCTACTGACTGGGTATGGCATGTAAACTTTGGAAATTCGAATTTAGCTGGAGTACAATTGCTATAAGTAATTTCAGTTGTTCATCCGTAACGTCAGCTGTCAGTAGCGGTTCCGTAATGCCTATTGTTTGCCAATAAATTAATTCGTACACATAATATCCTTCAAAATCTAGTTTTAGCACTTGAATCGGTCAAATAAATAACTTTGGAGTTTCTCTTGTTTTCGAAATTCGATAAAATACAAGCTTACGAAGTGTTGAAGCTCGTCTGTAACGAGGGATACAAACAAGTTTTCAGGAAAAGAAAAATAAATAATAAGAATAAAAACATGAAGATCCAGAACAACATTAGTGCATAACGTTTACAATGTATGTTTCAAGAATTTTCAAATTATCTTAAGATTAAAATTATCTTAAGATTAAAATTATCTTAAGGTTCTAATTTTGTTGAATGCGAAAACAATAAGCAGTTCGTTGTTGTTATGAATCTTGAATGATTTAAAGTTCACACTAGTTGTTTTTAAATATTCAGGGCAATTACCACTTATGACCACCTTGGTTATTTTCTATAAACATTTCTAATATGTCATTGGTAAATCAGAATATTGAACTTTCGAGTAATTCACAACCGCTAAATGTTAACTTGGTACAAAACCTTTCCCTATTAGTCTAAATAATACACGTGGATTGAATGTAGTTCCGTCAAGACTGTGTAGTAAATGACGTAGTGGGAGGTCATTATCATGAAGCATATAAACCAGCATTGTAATTGTTTGGGATCATGTAGGTTATTAATTCCCCCTATTTGACCCGTGTTAACACTGGTACTATCACATCTAACTGCAGCTAGAATGTCTATTTATATATTTTGTTGAGACAAATAATCAGATATGCCTGAGGAAATACATTTGGGAGAGCCACCAGTTGATGTTGCATGATCAGGGAACGAGGAATCTGGTTCAGAAACAAATAAAAAATCTTTTTCAATCACAGATCAACAATAGAATTGAGCTCTTTTTGAATTATTACCGTTTTTTCTTTTCTTCCTGTGATGTATTACCAATATATGTGACTATTGACAGCTTTCAATTCTAGAATTTGTTTTCTGTATCGTTCTTGTTGAACAATACAGAAAACAAATTTTGTCACTCTATATACTCTATCACTTTCTATATTTGTTTCGGTTGCAATTCCGATGTCTTTCAAAACAGCAGACGATCTGCTACTACGACTCTGTCAGATATAGCGTGTCTGTGACAGGCCAGTACCAATGCTGAAATTTTCCATCAAATTAGACTGATCAAGTAGATGTTGCTTGCAATGTGTCACCGCCTATTGGTTGTAAATTTGAACCTGTATATTTTTATATTTATACCTTTGGATATTTATAAATATCCAAAACATTTATAACTTGACATAACATAACATAATATAAATATTATGTTATGTTATGTCAAGTTATAAAAATGATACGGGTTTCATAATATCTTCTTTGGAAGTAACCAACTCAACGGCTTTATTACCCTGTAATTTTCATCACTCTTTTATTAAACTTAAGCATTGATCTTACTTCTTCTAATTTTTGTTTTAATCTCATGTAAATTTTGCGTTAAAACTTTATTAAAACCAATGCACATAGTTTTATTGGCCTAACAGAAACTCTTGCATTTCTACGGATACTTGGTATAATTCGTCATAACGGCATGCTTACAATTTACAGTTACACGCAAAAATATCAATAAGTTTTTGCGATGAATAGCAAGCCATTTTTCCATAATTCCGTAATTGACATCCATTTGTCGACTTTTGAAAAATTTATTTTTTAAGCAACATTCTATATTTGTTTTAATATGTCTGGATGATCAGTAAGTCACTCCTAATTCGTTTGTATTGGTTCGGATTTTTTCAAATACTTTTGATGAATCTTTTGCAATACTTGATAGCTTTATTTTGTGCTTTAACAACAAATAACATTTCATATCATTTTTATATGTAGCACCGTATCAGACAAGTCCACTAGTGCACTAAATACCGGACACGTTGTCTTTGTAATTAATAATATACTAATACTAAAGGCTAAAAAAATATTTTTTTATATGGCACTTAATAAAAGCATTAACTTTGAAAAATTTGCAAAAAGCCTAAAATTAATTCTTTATCTATATTGGTTGAGGTTTATACAGTATCACCTAGCCGTCTGCTACGTAATAAAAAAATCCATAAATATCTAAACAATAATCAGAAAGTGCTTAACTAGATTTAAAATTTTAGTAAAGCTATCGGCGAAAATTTTCTTAAATTTTAAAAAAATAAGTTACCAGGTCTTTTAATTATCTTATTATTAAAATACGTAATCTTGCTTTTCGTGAAGGTGCCAAAACTTGCTATTTATTTTTATATTTATTAGAACTAGCAGAAAGCAACCCGTAATACGACTTATGGTCGATCTGTTACATAATTAATTTATAGTGGCTGTTTTCCGCAATTTAAAGTTGCGAAACCTTAACTTATTTCCTTTTAGAAACCGCCTTCAAATTGAAAAAATTAATTCATCTGTAAAATTAACATAAAAAGTATGAAGAGGTAAAATGATTTACCAATAATTATTACCATTATTTGAGTAATTTACAACTGACATAGGTCATATCAGTGTGAGACGGAACCATTTTCCTCGACATTCCTAAGTTCAACACAATACGTTTTTAGTTACTGACACAAAATAATAACATCATGCTTTAAATTGACGAAAATTTCAACTAAATTCTTGTAATATTTTTTATAACATAAACTTTAATGAATTATTAAGATTAATATGAAGTTAACTTATATCAAACAGGAGTTAATAATTTTTTGGTATCCCCTTGATTAATTTTCTTTAAAAAAGAAAATTGTTATCTTAAAAACGTTAAACGCACACAACTAAATAAATTTATTAAAAATATTTAAGTTTATTATAAATAACTAAGCAATTGAGAAAAATACTTTTCAAACAAATAAAATTTAATATAGAATTAAACATGTGTACAATAAATTAAAAAAAAAAGAATGTAAACTTTGATCTTTTATATTGCATTAATGCGTCATATGACAAACCTAAAATAAAAATTGTAACAGATAAGTTGACATAAAAGAAAAGAAAAAAAAACTGGAAAACAATTTATCTGCTTTCGATAACCTGTTGTCATACTTCAGTTGCTATCATGATGCAGCTTGTCGGTGATGTTTAATGACGTTATTTCATGTTGGCTTTTAGTAAACTTTACTTTAATTTAAAAGGCATCACAATAGATTTAATTTAATCAAAATCAAAATAACAAATGCTTCAAGGAGCCTTACTATAAATATTAAAGATAAAAAATCAAATTGAGATATAAATAAATTGCATTTATATAGCTAAACAAATTGTCTTGGCTTACAGTAAATTTTAAAAGCAGTGAGTTCAATAAATTAAACTACCAATTAATCATTTTTAACAATAGAATGAAGCATCATTATATTATGATAATTGGATAATGGAATCAATTTAACTATATTTAAGTTTAATTGGTGAAAAAACAATTAAAATTTTAATTAAAAAAGACCAAATCAAATCAGATATACAACGTAATATATTATTAAAAAAAAAATTTAAAATTTAAAAAAATTTAAAAATTCACCAAAAAATCAAAAAAAAGCGGCAACAAAAAAGTTATAAATATCTTCACTGATAGAAGACATTTACAACCTTTTGGTTGGTATTTTTTCTTCGGTGTCTCCCAACACCCGGTATGGATGAGCCCTCCATTTGAAGGAGGGCTCATCCATACCGCCATTACTACACCACTTATTGAAGAACCTCTCCAAGAGAGGCCATGGGTGTGTATTGGGAGCAATAATTTCTGTAGTGTAAACAAAAAAATTAAAAAAAAAAAAAATTATTTTAATAAAAATATGAGTAAAACGTGAACAGTTAAAAAATGTCATATTTATCAAATAGTTCTTTCACCTATTGCACATATTTCTCCATACTAAATATATAAAATATAAAACACAGCCCTACCATTTATGCTTCTACCAGACACTAAAGACAAAAAAATATACCTCAGAATAATCAATAAAATAATATTTATATATAGATAAATATACAATTATAATTTTTTTACCGATTCCCCTCTTTTCCTCCATAAAGTTATCTAAAGTAAGAAAAAAGATAACTAAAAGTAAACTAAAAATACCTATAAACTGAACCAAAACTATAAACTAAAATAAACTTTAAATCTTAATATCTATACCTCTGCACAGAGTTGTTACGACATAATATGTCTGGCAGATCTGTCGACATATTTCCAGACATATTTTCTGCCGACATAAAATATGTCCCACATATTTTCGATTGACATATTTTGACATAATTTTATGTCTGAATTATTTTCTGCTGACATAAAATATGTCAGACATATTTTCTGTCGACATATTTTGACATAATTTTATGTCTGAATTATTTTCTGCTGACATAAAATATGTCAGACATATTTTCTATCGACATATTTTGACATAATTTTATGTCTGAATTATTTTCTGCTGACATAAAATATGTCAGACATATTTTCTGTCGAAATATTTTGACATAATTTTATGTCTGAATTATTTTCTGCTGACATAAAATATGTAAAATATATTTTCTATGGACATATTTTGACATAATTTTATATCTGAATTATTTGCTGTTTGATATTCTTGAAGAAAAAATTAACCTAACAAATTTATTGCGCATTTCAACTTAATTTACAGAGTTAAGTAAAAATAGTTTAACAAATTTGTTGCTTTTTTGCAATCAATTATAATTGAAGGTCAACAAAAAAAAAATTTTTTCTGGTGCCGAGCAAACAATTAATTTTTTGGATTGCATTTCACATTTTGATTTCAAATATGCAACTCATTTTTTACCATCACGTCAAGTTGTAAAGATATTTGGGTTCAGATCTTAAATATTTGGGGTAAAGTCTCTAATATTGTCAAAAAAAAAGTTGTTCAAAAGTATGTCAACTTGGGTCTCAAAAAAAGCGTATTTTAGAAGATAGTATAGAGATTTTAGAAAACATAAAAATTTCTCCTTAAAATTTTTTGGCAAAAAAATTGTTTGAAAAAATGCTAAAGGCTCTTAAAGCTAAAGGCTCTTAAAAAAGCTAAAGGCCCTTAAAAAAATGTCAACAAAATGTTTTTCAGCAATAATACAAAAAATATTTATTTTTATTACAAACGAATAACATCTTTAACATCTCTATGAAAAAACGCTTCTTTTGAGACTCAGGTTGACATACTTTTGAAGAACTTTTTTTTCGACAACGTTAGGGACTTTTCCCCAAATTCTAAAGATTTGAACCCAAATATCTTTACAATTTGACGTGATGGTAAAAAATGAGTTGCATATTTGAAATCAAAATAAGAAATCCTAGATAAAAAACAAATTGTTTTCTTGGCACCAGAAAAAAATTTTGTTTTTGTTGATCTGTGTTATGCTTCATAAAACTTTTATTTTAAATCCTATAAGCAAATATCTTTTGTTTCATAAAGGTCTTTTTCTGCCCTTTTTAGCGATGTATCATTTGATAGTATTGAGTCAATACTATCAAATGATACATCGCTAAAAATACTTTGTCAATACTATTGACAAAGTATTTTTAGCGATGTATCATTTGAGAGTATCGACTAGTATTGATGCATCATTTGATAATATTTTATAGTATTTGATAGTATTTGATAGTATTGATTAGTATGGATTAGTATTGGCGATTTCCCTAATTAGAATGTAAAAACCATCTCAAGCTGAGTTTTTATTACTGAAAATGGTTTTTAATAATGACTAAACTTAAAATTATTCTCTTGATTAAAATAATATTTAAAAAAAAAACATTTTTAGTAATTTTTAACTAATAGTTGATTCATTCAATAAATTATTCTCCATTTTTGACTTTAAATCGTAAGGAAAACGAAAAAAATAATTATTCCAATATATATTTCACTCAAAACATTTTATGCAAGTTTATGGCAGTTAATTATGCTGTTATAATGCAATTGTCAATTATTTTGTTGTTAAATAAATCATAACTATTATAACTAAAAGTATATTATTCGTAACTAGTTATAAATTATTACCGGTTAGTCTTCTTAATATGAATTTAATGAGCTGAATATAACTTTTGTGAAATATTTCAAATTCTTCAGCTTAAATGAATTTAATTAGCACGAATTTTTTGAAATTCTGTGAATCGATTTTTTCATAGAATCTTTTGAATTCAATTTTTCATAATGAGATCTTTTTCAGGATCAACTAGTAATTAAAAATAACTGAAAAAGTTTTTTTTTTATTATTATTTTAATCAAAGAAATAATTTTAAGTTTTGTCATACTAATAAAAACCACTTTCAGTAATAAAAACTCAGCTTGAGATGGTTTTTACATTCTAATAAGGGAAAGCGCCAATACTAATCAATACTAATCAATACTATCAAATACTATCAAATGATGCCTCAATACTAGTCAATATTAGTCAATACTATCAAATGTCAATATTAGTCAATACTATCAATGTCAATATTAGTCATAATCAATAAATAAGTCATAATCAATAAATAAGTCAATAAATGCCAATATTAGTCAATACTATCAAATGATACATCGCTAAAAAGGGCAGAAAAAGACCTTTATGAAACAAATGATGTTTGCTTATAGGGTTTAAAGTAAAAGTTTTAAGAAGCATAATTGATTGCAAAAAAGCAACAAATTTGTTAAACTATTTTCACTTAACTCTGTAAATTAAGTTGAAATGCGCAATAAATTTGTTAGATTGATTTTTTCTTCAAGAATATCAAACAGCAAATAATTCAGATATAAAATTATGTCAAAATATGTCGATAGAAAATATGTCTGACATATTTTATGTCAGCAGAAAGTCATTCAGACATAAAATTATGTCAAAATATGTCGACAGAAAATATGTCTGACATATTTTATGTCAGCAGAAAATAATTCAGACATAAAATTATGTCAAAATATGTCGACAGAAAATATGTCTGACATATTTTATGTCATCAGAAAATAATTCAGACATAAAATTATGTCAAAATATGTCGACAGAAAATATGTCTGACATATTTTATGTCAGCAGAAAATAATTCAGACATAAAATTATGTCAAAATATGTCGACAGAAAATATGTCTGACATATTTTATGTCAGCAGAAAATAATTCAGACATAAAATTATGTCAAAATATGTCGACAGAAAATATGTCTGACATATATGTCAGCAGAAAATAATTCAGACATCAAATTATGTCAAAATATGTCGACAAAAAATATGTCTGACATATTTTATGTCAGCAGAAAATCATTCAGACATAAAATTATGTCAAAATATGTCGATAGAAAGTATGTCTGACATATTTTATGTCAGCAGAAAATAATTCAGACATAAAATTATGTCAAAATATGTCGACAGAAAATATGTCTGACATATTTTATGTCAGCAGAAAATAATTCAGACATAAAATTATGTCAAAATATGTCGACAGAAAATATGTCTGACATATATGTCAGCAGAAAATAATTCAGACATCAAATTATGTCAAAATATGTCGACAAAAAATATGTCTGACATATTTTATGTCAGCAGAAAATCATTCAGACATAAAATTATGTCAAAATATGTCGATAGAAAGTATGTCTGACATATTTTATGTCAGCAGAAAATAATTCAGACATAAAAATATTTCAAAATATGTCTATAGAAAATATGTCTGACATATTTTATGTCAGCAGAAAATAATTCAGACATAAAATTATGTCAAAATATGTCAATCGAAAATATGTGGGACATATTTTGTATCGGCAAAAAATGTCTGAAAATATATCGACAGATCTGCCAGACATATTATGTCGTAACAACTCTGCCTCGACACCGTGCGCGATTTTTTTTGACTGAAGGCTGGTTTTTAAAAATTTCTTATAATCACAAATTTTTTTTGGATAAAGGCGTAAAATATTGATTGCTGTTTTTCAGAAATATTTAAAGTTATTCTTCAAGTGAATTTAAATTAAATAATTTAGAATGCCTTTAAAATGCTGTGTTCCAAAATGTTCCTCAGTTTATAAGTCTTCAGGTTGTAATGTATATAAATTCCCTCGTGAAGAATCTGAAAAAAATAAATGGTTTATGAGTATCCCTCGTTTAACTTGGACCGTTACAAAATTCACTGCTGTTTGTAAATTGCATTGGCCAGATGAAACGGAGTTTACATTATGTCGTGGTAAATTGAGACCGATTCATGCTCCATCAGTGTTTCCAAATATCTCTAAAAGTTGTCTCTTCTCTCCATCACCAAAAATGAGAAAGACTTTATCTTCTTCTTCAAAAAGAGGTATCAAAAAAGATGAATTAAAAGAATATAAAATAATTGATCATTTAAACTTTGAAGAAATCGAAAAATACTTATCTAATAATAATGATTTGATTACATACAAGCAAAACAATTCAATTTTCATCCAATCTAACGTATTCAATTGTGGAGTTCCACTATTTTTGCTGATAATTAATCAAAGTTTGTTGTTCGAAGCATTTCATTTTGGTTCAAAATGTACTATTAAACCTCTGTCAAATAACAAAATCACTTCTCTTTATACAAAGTCATCTTTAAACAAAGCCCTTAGATATCTGAAAATTAAGGATAAGGATCATAAAATTCAAATAATTCTTGAGCATCTAAATGTAATGGGAGATCATTCTGTTGGTTATGCTGTCTATTCTGCTGATATAATAACGAGAGCTTTTGAATATTTTGCAACAAGTCGTTCCACCTACCATCGATTATGTTATGATTATCAGTTGCCGAGTATTCGAACATTGACGCGCATAACTTCAAAAATAAACTCTCAGGATGATTTAACTTTTTTAAGTTCTGTGTTATTGAACTTAGATGAAAAAAAATAAATTGTGTTTTATTGATAGATGAAGTTTATGTTGCATTATCAAAGTGGAATGTTGCATTATCAAAGTGGAAATATTTTTGGAAATGCTGTTAATTAGAAATAATAATACAGAGAAATTAGCTACTAATGTACTTTCATTTATGGTCAAAAGTCTTTATGGTGGACCTGAATTTTAAGCAAGAGTTTTACCAGTTAGTAATGTGACTTCAGATTTCCAACTAGAACAATGCAAATTAATTGTAGGCACCATAGAAACTTCTACGTGTAATGGTAAAGTAATTGCAATTATTACAGATGGAAATAAAGTTAACCAAAGCTTCTTTTCTAAATTCAAAACAGTAGAGGGAAAACCTTGGTTATGTCAAAATGGTTCTTATATTTTATATGACTATGTTCATCTTTTGAAGTGCATAAGAAACAACTGGCTAACAGAAAAACTAGGTCAGTTGCAGTTTATTCATAATGAAATAACTCACGTTGCCAATTGGAGAGATTTAATTAACTTATATACACTTGAAAAAAAAACAGTTAATAAAGTTATCCAGATTGACTGAAACATCAATAAATCCTAAACCAATAGAACGACAAAAAGTAAGCACTTGTTTACAAATTTAGTGAAGAGACAGTTGCAGCTCTAAAAACTCATCCTAAAATAGAACAAGAAATTGTCAAGGGTACTAATATTTTTTTGGAGTTAATTATAGAATTTTGGAAAATAGTGAATGTTAAATGTCCAGGTGCCAATGCTAGATTTAGGGATGAGTCGCGTAATGTAATCAGATCTTCAGATGACATTAATTTAAAAAAGTTGCTCGCTATTGCAACAATGGCTGAAAATATGAAACCAACATCTGGTAAATGTGTTCGCCAGCTTACAAGAGATACAAGCAATGCTCTTTCACATACTTGTCGTGGCCTATTTGATTTGTCTTGTCATCTTTTATCAAGTGGAAATGAATATGTTATTTTAGGTTGGTTTTCTAGTGATCCAATTGAAAAATGCTTTGGAAAACTAAGGCAAGGCTCTGGTGGTACTTACTTTATAACAGCTAAATCAGTTATCGAAAAAATACGTATTCAACATGCTAAGCTGGTGCTACAACTGAATATTGATGTAGAAGAAAATGATGGCCATGACTGTCTTTTATGTCTTGAAGATTTAAATGATAGGGAAATTGATATAATTTAC
Organism: Hydra vulgaris; assembly: GCF_038396675.1. Taxonomy (NCBI): domain Eukaryota; kingdom Metazoa; phylum Cnidaria; class Hydrozoa; order Anthoathecata; family Hydridae; genus Hydra; species Hydra vulgaris. The sequence goes on from NC_088923.1 coordinate 30,016,740, forward strand.
AATTAAGCAGATCTAGAAGATACTTTAAATATAGACATTTTATATGCTATTGTCTATATTGCTGGTTATGTTCAAAAGTGTTCTACTGAAGAAAATGATGAAGATACAACTACATATTATGAAAAATATGGAACTTATTTGAATACTTTATATTGAGGAGGATTAACTATTCTATCAGATACTCTATCTCAGTGGTCCTTATTTTGATACATATTTTTTTCTTTATTAGATAAAAGAGTTTGCCGAACATTTTTTATACGACAGTTTGCATTTATTGCAGAGTTGTACAGTTTTTCTATTGCAAAGAAACAATGCCAAACATTAGCAAACATTTTTTTAAAGAACTTTGCATTACTTCACACTCCCAAAAGTAATAAAGAAACCAAACTAAAAGAAATCAAGCTTATGTAAAAAATTTTTTTCATGTTTAGTAAAAAAATAATTTGGCTTTTTATTGGTGTATTTTTCTCATTACTTATTATTTCTTATATATTATATATATAAAATTTTGATTTAAAATGTTTTTATTCATTTTAATAAACAATTTAAGCTTATAAAAAAGTTGTTAATTTAACGTCAAAAAACTAATTTTATAATAATGCATCAAAAAAATGCAAGTAGAATGTTTACTAATTATATATTTAGTCTTAGCAAAGCTATACAACATTTTTCTATTTTACTAAACCGCCATTTTTTTTTTTAAATCGGCCTTCAGTCAAAAAAATCTGATGATCTTCTTGAAACACTTTATTAACATAAAAAAATAACAGTTGTGCATTTATAGAAAATCTGTATTTTAATTTTCCTTTACTCTACTCTGTTTTCACTATTTTATACCATATATTAAAACGTTTTTTAAAAGACATTTTAAAATTTTTTACTAAGAATGACTATATGCAGTCAAAAGATAAGGAATAGAAAAAAATTAAATTGAAAATATTGGCTTATATTTTAAAAGCTTCACGCATTTATGGTATAAAAACATTTTTTTTTTTTTTTTTCTTTATTTTAAATAAAGTTCATGCTGTGCCTCCATCTTTATGGGGAACATTTTATCCTACATGTAATGGAAAAAATCAATCTCCAATTGATATAAAACTTTTCGAAGCTTTACGTGCAGATGTTGTGAATAAAATTAGTCACAATTACTGGAAACACCCAAAACTACACCAAGAGTATTCTTTTTCAAATAATGGAAAAGCTTTAGTAATTAACTTTCCTGGTGATCATTTATATCGTTTATTAAAAGGCAATCAGTGGTTTATTCCTGTTAAAGCACTTTTTCATTTTGGATCTTTTAAAAACAATGGTTCTGAGCATTCTATTGACAAAAAGTTTTTCCAAGCTGAGGTTTGTTTTAATATTTTAATATCTTTAACGTTTAAAAGGTTTTAAAACATTTCTATAATTAATTTATTAATAACAACAATCTAATTTACTTATAAGTTTTTAAGACTTAAATTTAAATTGTAATATGTTTTTAATGCATCAAGTGAATGACAAAAATTGATATAAATTTGATTTTGATTTTGGTAAAAATTATTTCCAATTAATTGATTGTTAGGTAAAAAAAAATTTCACTGATGACTACATTTTTTGCTTTGCATAATAGTGTATTATCTCAATACTTTCAAATATTTTATTCATAATTCTTATTTAAAGATCTTTTAACTTTTTTTCTTCAACTTTCTTAAGTTTATATCTAACGTCATTTTTCAACATCTTCGCTTCCAATAAGGCTGCAATCAACCACTATTAGAGTTGGACGTTTCTAGAAGAGAAAGGATAAAGTTTATAGAGCAAGATAATGATTGACAGACGATTGAAAATTATATGATTCAGGAAAGCAAGAAAAAAGGAGCGAATTCCAAAGAACTGATGTTCAAGGAAAAAAAACAAGACGAATAAAAGTTTTTGGAGCACTTAGGAACAGTCACAGAAAAAAGATGAGACTTAATTGAATCACGAGTAATACAAGAATAAATTTTAGTAGATAGCACAAGAGACGCTAGCTCTTTAGAGCAGTACCCATTATAGTATTTGTAGAAAAGAGTAAGAGAAGCAACATTATGAAGATACAATGATGGTTGATTGGCTCCACGAGCAGGTCCAACTATGTTTACTATGCGTTTTTGCACATTGTCTAAAAAAGAAAGGGTATCATTGGAAGATCCGCCCAGATATGGCAACAGTGTTCCATACAAGAACGGATTTGAGATTTATAAAGATAAAGAATAGGATCCAGAGTAAGAAAGTGTTAAGCACGATAAAGAGATGCAACCTTAGCAGATGCTAGTTTTGCAATTGATTTGGTAAATGGTTTCCAAGAAAGATCGGAAGTAAGAGTTAATCCTAGAGGATGAAGGGTAGATGACTCGTCGAGTACATTACCTTTTGTAAATATAGGAAGATCTAAATTATTGCAATAATGATTGACTGAAAAAATTGGGTTTTATCTGAACAAAAGTTTACCAGCCACTGTGAGCTCCATGCTGTAGCAAAAATAAGATTCTTTTCAAGCTCAAATGCCCTCTCCAAGCAATTAGAGAGTGTTGGCTTCTCATCAAGACAATAAGTAATGGTAGTATCATTAGCAAACCAGGCCATCTTAGATGTAAGAATATCTGGACGATCGTTAATGTAAATTTAAATAGAGTATAAGGCCAAGGATAAAGCCTTGAGGAACCCGTGAAATTACAGAATACGAAGAAGAGTGCTGTCCATCGAAGACAATTTTTATACTACGATTGGAAAGAAAGGATTTAATAATCTTAAAGATGTTACCAGATACACCCTATGAAAAAAGCTTATGGAGCATGTCAAACTTTATCAAATGCTTTAGCAAGAGCGATAGCCTAAATCTCTCCATCTTTATCTAATGCATGATAACCCCTATCGCTTGTTATTGTTAGCAAACCAGCTGTAGAACGAGAAGATCGAAATCCATATTGATGATTAGAAAGTAAGTTATTAGATTCAAGATGAGAGATTAAGTGATTGTTAATTAAAGATTCAAAAGCATTGCTTATGATGGGATGAAGACTAATCGGTCTGTAGTAAGACAAGTCAGATTGCTTTCCAGAATTTTTGAAAATAGAAAAAATAGGTACCGCTTTCCAGCAGGCTGGAAAACAAGACTCTGATAGGCACTTGTTAAATAGTTTTGAATATATATACGACAGCTCCAGAGAACACTTTTGCAAAACTATAACAGGTATGTTGTCAGCAGCTGTAAAAAAATTTAATCAGGAAATCACTTTAGATACAGAAGCAGGAGTGATACGAATGTCAAGCAATGGATAAACCTGTTTGACGGCTATATCAGGTAGAACAAAACTAGTGGAATCAAGAGATGATATTGATGACAGTATCATCTCTTGAAACAAATAATATAGCTTGCCTTTAGGTGAGGTGACTAAATCTGAATCGTACAAGGGAGGTGGAATAACAGATTTGCCCTTATTGTTGATACTGTTGAATGTTCTTCAGAAGTCACGAGAGCCTAATTTTTGAGATGAAATACAAGGTTTCATGACCTGAGAATGGCTGGCTTTGGCATTAGGCAAAACCTTTTACAATAGTTTCTAGCAATAGTAAACAGACATATGTATTCTGAAAAATTATTTTGCGCATGGGTTATCACGAAGAAAATCACGGAAAGAGTCCCAGTCAGCTTTAAGGTAGTTGTATGAGGTACGATGATAAGGGGATCCTGATAATGAAAAAGAATAAAATAATAGTTTTAGAGAGTTCAAACCATGATCAGAAGCATCTAAGGGTGAATGTGGAGAAACTGAGCACTGACTAGGATCAGAAACAAGACATAAGACGAATAGAGAAGGTAACTGATTCAAAAGCACATAAAAGAATAGTCGGTGGATTCAAGCCTAGTTTCCCGACAAATGGGTGAATTCTTACAAATGTAAACGTCCAGACCAAGCATGTAGTCACATACCTGGCCTAGACATTTACATTTGTAATTTGTATTTGAAGTCTTTACGAATTAAAGGAAGATAGTTGTCAACAATAAAATGACAAAATGAGACAGCCGAACTCAAATTAGTTTCAATAAGAGCAAGTAGGTCTTGTGAACTTTGCAAGAGATAAGACTCAACAGAAGAAAAGTTACTTTGAAGACCACGGATATTTGTGAATGATAGGTTCAGAGAACTTGGTGATGTCAAGGGTTTTTTGTGTTTTATAGTTTTTGGTGCGTTAGTCATTTTTTAATTTGTTTAAGAACTTGACTCAAAGTATAGATTGTACTCATCACACTATTAAATAGCCCAAGCAGTTGTCTCATTACTATTAATATAACCTAAGCCGTAACAAAGGGCTCCAAATGTGGTTTTGACAATGCACATCAAATGTACGAACAGGGACACCCCCTCCCCATGCGCAACATGGTACTGTTAGTACCCAATATTTTACAGCTGTTGACGAAATCAGCCTCTCTGAGAGCTACTACAGAGTTGTACTGAAAAACCTGATTACCAACCGAACCTCAGAACCATAAAACCTAATAGATGAAGAAGGGGCGTGAGGCTGGTCAACAGATAGAACTTATTTACCACTTAAGTCTTTTCCTAGGATGCCTTCTACAAGACAGAAGCTTGATGCGTTTAACAACTGCCCATGATGAGTATTTTTATCGAGACACCGTCTCTAAACTTTACTTAACCAAGAGCCCCAAGGCAGGGGGTGTTTTGAGTCGGAGTTGGCTTCTCCTAACTCATGCTAAAAACATTATTTATATTTTAATTCTTAGTCCTCTTAGCTTTATTTATTTTTTTTCAATTTTTTTTTGCATTATTTAATTTAACATTGTTTTAAAAAAGGCTCTATGATTTGTTCAAGAATTGCTTTTGAAAATTTTTGTCTTAGAAATTCATTTTCTTTTTTTTGCAGAAATTCATATCTTGAGATAAAACTTATATAAAAAAATCTTCATTTTTAATAATAAATTTTTTTAAAAAATAGTCCATACTGGTGTTAGTAAAAACTTTACCTGCATAATTTTATTTAGGTTCAATTGGTTCACCAAAGTAACAGCACTAATCGCATTCTAATTATTGCAGTTCTAGCGGAATTTGATGATGTAATTTTATTCTTTTAACATCTTTAACATGGATATATATATATATATATATATATATATATATATATATATATATATATATATATATATATATATATATATATATACTGTGTGTGTTTATTTGTGTGTGTGTGTGTGTGTCTGTGTGTGTGCGTATGTGTGTGTGTGTGTGAGTGTGAGTGTGTAAGACATGTACCAGAAAAAGTCTGTGGGGATATTTCAAAGAATATTTATTCAACTATTGTGTTTGCCATAGCCACAATTTTTCTTCACTTTTACTAAAGTGGAATGAATTATTTTAACTTTATTTGCTAAAGTTTGAACAGAAATACCATTCACTTTATGAACAAGGTCTCGTCAAACAAAAACTTTTTTTTTCTGATTACTCTTCCTGATTTACTTTTGATTGTACCAGTGTCCTTATATTTTTTTTAAGTAAACTATCTTTTAATTAAATAAATTACTTTCACAAACACAAACAAGGTTTCTGAAAGAAGATCATACTGATCTTATTATCAGTACCTTTTATAAGCGTGTGTATATAAACTACATCAACACAGAATCAACAAAATAAAACATAGTTGACAATAAAATTTCTAAACAAAATATATAGTTACAAATAAAAATACCTGAATACATCATCCATTAAGATGATTAAGTTTTTCAGTTTATGTTTGAAAATGGAAAAAGTAAAAGACATATTTAAATTGGACAAAACAATTTTATTCCAAAGAAAAAAAGGGTGCACGATATGTAATACAAAAATGATTAAACTTGGTTCGAAAAAAGGGTTCATATATAAAATTATTATTTCTAAGTATAGATTTTAAACAAAAGAGATCTTTGAAAATGGGTATAGATATGTCATCTTTCCACATATACATTAAGCATAAAACATTAAAAACATTAAGCTCATTATTGAGTTGAAAGTTCTCAATATTGAGAACTTTCATTTCAATAAAAAATGGTTTAGCAAAATTTATTAAACGGGTCGCATATTTCTGACAGCGATAAAGGCATTTTAACTTTTTTCAGCGCTTCCCCATGCAATATTAGCATAATTTAGATAACTATGAATAAATGTGTAATAAAGCTGAGTTTGACTTTTTTTACACAAACATGTTCTAGCTTTATTTAAAATTCCAATATTTTTTGATATTTTAATAATGATACTTTTTAAATTTAAACTATTTGGATACTTATAAGTTCATCATTCATAGTATAGAAGTGTTTGCAAATGTCATTATTGGAAAGGAATAAGTTAGTGTCATCAGCAAACATGATACTTTTTAAATTCGAGGCTTTATTTAGATCGTTTATATAAATTGGGAACAGTGGTGGTCCCAAAATAGAACCTTGTGGAACGCCACATGAAATATTTAGAAACCTATTAGGATAATCATAATAGCTGAAAACAAAATGTTTACGGTTGGATATATAACTTTTGGACCTTTTTATAACTTTGCAATTTATTTTATAATATTTTAGCTTGTAAAATTTCATGATCGACAGTATCAAATGCTTTCGAAAGGTTGATGAAAACACCTAATGTATATTTAGACTTTTTAAAAGTATTATAGATTTCATGTACAAATTGGATAACTGCATGTTCTGAGGAATTACTTCTTTTAAAGTCAAATTGATAGTTGTATAAAAAATTAATAAAATAAAAATAATCTATCGTGCATAATACGTTCTAGTATTTTTAAAACTTCTTTTAAAGGGTGTCTTTAGCAATTTTTTGTTGTTCAGGAAAAACCCTTCAGTGGATAGATGCTCAATAAACTTTAAAAATGATCCTTTAGGTATTCAAAACTATGACTATATTAACGTTAATGTCATATATTTCAGTTGATTTATTTTAAAGAGATTTGAAAGCTCATACAAGCTCTTGAAAAGATAGTTCAGAAGATAATTCGATGGTAAATCATTTCACAACACTCTGTACTGTTTTCAAAGTAATCTGTAACTTTTTCGAAATTATTTTGTTTGGTACACCAGGATTTTCGACCAGAAAATGAAAAATTTTTCTTGCCACTCATCTTGATTTATTGACATTTTAATTGAATGAAATTGAATACTTATCTTGATTTATTGACATTTCAACAGAAATTGAAACTAATTGTTTTGAAATTAGCGTTATTTAAGTTTTAAATTATACTAATGCAATGACATTTTAAAACAGTTAGGTAATTAAATGTTTTTGTAAACACCACTTCAGAACATGCGCAGATTTTTTCTGGTACATGTCTTATGTTTATATTTAACCTTATAAAAATATCCGTTATTTTCTTGTTTTTCATAAAAATTATGACTATTGATTAATATCGTATTATTAATAATAATTTTAACAAACATTTTTATTGCTAAGATCATTATTCGATCATTTTAAGCAACGGATTTTTATTTTAGAAAAAGTCATCATTTCTAACAGAATTATTTGCAAGAAATGCAGATGCTGTTAGCAATCAGAGTATTTTTTTTATTGTGCCATTTTTTGTGAGTAATATTACTGCTATAAAAAACTTATTATCTAATTTTTTCACGTTTTAGGCAAGGCTAACCATATCTGGATAGAAGCTTTTCCATTAAGCTATTTTCTACCGATAGACTCACAGGCTCAATACATTAACTATAAAGGTTCACTCACAACACCTCCTTGTAATAATGCTGATTGGGTCGTTTATATAAAACCTGCGTTAAAAATAACCAAAGAAGCGGTATGTATTTATAAAATTTTAAAATAAGAAAATTGTGAGATTAAACAAATGTATACTTTTTTTTATTTTCATTTTTTTTTTTTTCATTTTAATTAGCTTTATTCATTTACCTAACTTTTTTTTTTCAAGTACTATCCACTCAAATAAAAATTATTTTTTGAAAAAATAAAAAACTCATTTGTTATTAACTTGAAATGATAAAGAAAAACTTCTTCATGAAAATCTCTCACCCGTTTAAACCTTTAGTTTAGTTAAACGGGTGAAATTCCTCGAAAATTCCGGTAGATATAATCATGGGGTATTTTTACATATATCTTTAAATGACCGCATGACTTTTTTAAATTATATGTAAAATATTTGCATTAAACTGAATTCAGTGACAGTTTTTGTGACCAGAACCAAGTTACTTTTTAATTATAATAATTTCCTAACGTTAAATTCATAAATGAATAAATGTTGATAAACTCTGAGTTGAGGTAAAAACGATATTTTTACAATTTTCAATTGTCATTTTCAGCTCTATTAAAGAAAATTATATTTTTAACAACCCGTTTCTAAAAGAATATAAACTATTTATAAAAAAGTAGTTTTAGTGTATGTTACACCAATTTCTTCTCCGTACATTAGCTGTTTACTTTTTGTCTGCACTAAATAGTTTTATTATTTAGTTTTAAACAGCATAAATAAACAGTTAAGACGCATAATAAAGCCTTTTGCCTCACTCTTTATCGACGTGCTCAAACAGCAAACTAGTTATACAATGAAATTATTAGAAATTTATTCTAAAATGCAAAAACTCAGGTCACAAAGTTAATTTGGATAAAATAATTTTGTAACCAGTTACAAAATTAATTTATCCAAAAATCTATGTAATATATGCAAATCCATGCAACCTGGGCACATATACATTAAACGATATGGAAAGCACATATATAAGGTACGCCAATTGCCTATAATGCATAATGTCTTATATTAGTATTGAGAAATAATTAAAACTTACATTTATCTAATCAGAGAATTCTGAAGAAGCGCAAAAAACTAGAAATAAAGCAACAATTTAACAACAAATTTACGAGAAAAACAATACGAATGGACGAAAATGTTTACTAAACAGACTAAGTTAGATTACTTCAGATTCGACTAAAGCAAAGGCCTGAATAATAATCGTAATAAGACAACGAGTAAATGAATAAGTTTAAAAAATGTTTTGATTGAACGTCTCTAAAATTTAGTTCAATAGATTCTTTTTTTTTTAACCTATTAAAAATATAAAAAAATTTTAAATACTGTAACCTGTTTCTTTTATACTTGTAATAAAGAATATTTCTAAAAGTGTTTTTCAATTTAAACTAGCAAGCTTTTCAAATATGTTTTTAAAAATTATTCAAAAAATAACTGTTCATATCTGATCTAGAGTAAAACCCAGACTATTAATTGACAGTGAGTTGGTTTATATACTTATATAAAATTGTTACATGACTGGTTTTTAATTAAGTCTTTACTTCAACAAATTTTTTTTTTTAGTTAAATAAACTTGAAAAAGCTCAAAACTGTTGGAACCAACCGTTAGCTGGGAATATTAGACCTCTTCAACCAGAAAACAAAAGAAAGTTTTATCTCGTTTAATGTTATGTGGACAAATTATAAGATATTTAAATATATATAAATATAAGAACTCGTATAAGTAAAATAGCCAAGTAAATGTATCATTATAAATATAAATACAATTAAATTCATTTTTATAAATATAACCATAAACATTTCCAGCTATTGTGTAAATGGAAAAAAAAATTTCAAGACGTGTAAAAGTTTTTTTAAAAATATTTGTTACAGTAATGTTGAGGTCAATACAAAAAAACAAAAATTTTGATCATGCGTGTTTATATTTTTATATATTCAAATTCCATATTCAAATTCTAAATACACCAAGAAAAATAATTCAAACAATAAAACAAATATATTTAAGAAAATTTTTGACTTGTATTTGGAAGTCAAAAATTTTCTTAAATATATTTGTTTTATTGTTTGAATTATTTTTCTTGGTGTATTTAGAATTTGAATATGGAATTTGAATATATAAAAATATAAACACGCATGATCAAAATTTTTGTTTTTTTGTATTGACCTCAACATTACTGTAACAAATATTTTTAAAAAAACTTTTACACGTCTTGAAATTTTTTTTTCCATTTACACAATAGCTGGAAATGTTTATGGTTATATTTATAAAAATGAATTTAATTGTATTTATATTTATAATGATACATTTACTTGGCTATTTTACTTATACGAGTTCTTATATTTATATATATTTAAATATCTTATAATTTGTGTTTATCTTATATTTAATTGATATTGATTGTAAAATATAATTGAAATTAACGGGGCAAGATAATAAGACCATCGTCTTCTGCTTGCTCCAGTCAATTTGTTACGTTAACAATTTTGTAAAAAAATTTTATATTGACGAAAAAGGTTATATATCTATCTATTTTTGTTTTTCTGTTTTAATACAGTCTGATTTTTCTGTTATTCAGTTCAGACTTATTTAAAATACATAATAAATAAGTTACAATGAAATACGATAAACAAAACAAATATGCAACTCATTAACAATCTATAACTTCCTTCGTTAATATATTATTCTTTGTTGTTTACAATTTCCTTTTAACGTGAACGTTAAAAGGAATAATACCTTGTTTGTAAAAATCAACCCGTATCTTAAAAATTCAATTAATCAAACATGGTTTCTAATAAACTTCTAAATACTTTTTTAAAAATATAAAAGTTTTAGGCTTTTTTTTAAGAATTCTAATTAGACTTTTTTCTTTAACCCTTTGACTAAAAAATCCTTTAATTGAATATTACGAAAAATAAAAAAAAATCCTATGCAATCATGCTCCAACAGCGTAGAAACAAATCCTATGCAATCATGCCACCAAC
>NC_088923.1:30030000-30107500 GCF_038396675.1 Hydra vulgaris
AGAAAACAATTGCTCTAACATGGCTTCCAAAATTAAATGATAACTGTTTTGAAACCTTTATGGCAAATCAACATAGCAGTTTAAATTTTGAAGAACTAGAATTTTCAAAAAATTCAAAAAAAAAAGAACAAGATAGATATTTTTGCAGTGTGAATAATTTGATTGAGTTCTCATTATGAGATTATTACGTCTCATTAAGATGTATTTTAATGTAATAAGAGTACTAAGACGATGAACCAAGTTTTTTTTTAACGAAAATTTGTACTTTAGTTGATATTTTGTTTGAAAAGTAAATCAAATGCAAAATATTTGGTATCTTTATAACGAAAGACGCGATTTGATATTATGATTAAACAATAAATTTACTGAAAGCTAAACGGGAATAGAAAGCAACTGTGATTTTTTATGCATTTGTTCTTGGCGGAGCCAAAATATAATGAACTTATACAGCTTCGTTAACACGACTGATAACTGCATAGATAAAATTCGTGACAAACTTTATCACTTGAGATTTTGTTTTAAAAAAAAACGGTAATATTTTATGGCAAAATATATAGAGAATAAGTAGAACTTTTGTCAAATAAAACCTGGTTAGTTACCTTAGTACACTTGTAATTGTGCAACCACGTTGTATTTTCTGAATACTTTTAAACGCAGGCTCGCACAGAGATTTTATGGTGCCCATGGTCAATTTTTGTTCGGTGCCCGAACTTTAGATTCCTTGGTATATCTAATCGTCCGTATGTCTACTATCGCATTACAGTTTAATGAAAACAATAATTATTTTTGTATTAACTATCGCTGTACATAAACACTCTATATTTGAACTTGGTAATATATGATGAAACAAAAATACAAATACAATTTAAAATGAATGGAATTATTTATTTCATCAATAAAATATTAATTATGAAGACTAGTTAGATTAATTTCACTAATTTCACTTTGCGGACTTTCTTTTTTGCAAAACTAGTGATGGCATTTTCGTACGATAAAGTCTTGGCAAAATCATTTTAAAATGAAATCGCCATAAGGTTAGTAAGGCGTAATTGTTGATCGCAATTTTAATTTGATGAGAGCTAGCTTACTTAAAGAGCGCTCTCCTTCAGCCACTGAAACCGGGATAGTATAGATTTTTCAAGTTCTTAATTGATTCAAAGCTTCAAACAATGTAGTGATTTCTGTGTTGAACATTACACTGGTGGCTTTTAATCTTTTCTCCTAGCTTTTGCCAATTATCTTTTATTCCGCCATTTCACATTAAGAGGAAAGATTGAAATCCAGAGCTACAATTATGTTTTCTTTGCAAAAATAGAGCAGGGAAAACAAACGAAAGCTTTTGCAGTTCCACTCCAGATAAGCCAGTCTCTGTTAATCTTCTTTCCATTGAGAGAAGTTTTGTAAAAAACGGAAGCAGGAACTTTTTTGTTTGTAGAATCTCTATGAAAAAGTGCCAGATTTTGAGGTGGTTCATTTAGCATGATTTGATCGCGTTCGACTTTGGATAAGACCCTCTTCCACAAAGCGGGGTTGTTTCTGACTGCTTGATTACCCAGTTCAATCGCCTCTTAATCCTAAATTTAAAAAAAGCATTTGAGAATTGTGGTATGTTTTTAATATCTGCAGATATTAAGTGATATGTTTTTAGAATCTGCAGGTTTTTCATAAAATAAGAATGCGTCCCAAGCTCACCAGATTATCATCTTCTTCTTCAGAGACCGTTAAAAAATTTGAGTTAAAAAAGGGAAGATAGCTTTCTTGGACTCAAGGGTTCATCAACTCTAATTACCAATCAGTATTTTATGCTGATTACCATCAGCTTAACGCTGATGAATCATCAGCTTAACGCTGATTACCATCAGCTTTTTTAGATGGACCATGCTACCGCATAGTCCATTTAAAAAAGAACTGTTTTTACAGTTTGGAAGGAAGTTATAAATATAAGATTGTGAATAAAAAAATAAAACTGTTAACGTATAGCTTGACTACGTATAGCTTGTCGGACGTTATTAGATGCCTTTTATTTTTAAAACTTTATTGAAGCCACACTCTTCAAGTGTGAAGCCACACTCTTCAAGTGTGAAGCCACACTCTTCAAGTGTGAAGCCACACTCTTCAAGTGTGAAGCCACACTCTTCAAGTGTGAAGCCACACTCTTCAAGTGTGAAGCCACACTCTTCAAGTGTGAAGCCACACTCTTCAAGTGTGAAGCCACACTCTTCAAGTGTGAAGCCACACTCTTCAAGTGTGAAGCCACACTCTTCAAGTGTGAAGCCACACTCTTCAAGTGTGAAGCCACACTCTTCAAGTGTGAAGCCACACTCTTCAAGTGTGAAGCCACACTCTTCACGTTTGTCTTGTATTCTTTTACAGCTTTTTTTACAGCTTTCTTTTTGCCTTGGAACCCTGAACCATGCTTTCGAAAACTGGACATGACGTTTTTTTTCTAAGATGTGTGTTACTTATTTTTAAAAAAGTTTTTCATTTGTTTTGAAATCGAAATGAATTTTTTATACAGAATTTAATTTTCAAAGGAATTAAATACAATTTCAGAATATCAAATTAATTGGAACGAATGTATTAAGAAAGAATATTTGAAAAATGTTGAAATGAGAGCAACTTAACTGATTTAGTACTTTTGATCATTTTTGACCCCCTACCTCCCCCTCATCACAACATCGTAACACTTTATTAACAAATCCTGTATCCCCTCGCTCCCCCTCCCTCTCCTGTAACTTGACGTAATTTCTGGACGATCCCTTATGCAACATAACATTGATAATGTTTTAAAACATTACCAAACAAGCCTTTGTTTGGATAAGTGTTATGTAATTCCAATTTTAACTACATTTAAATTGGAGCCATAGCAATCAGTCCTTCCACACAGAAAAAATAGAAACTGTAAAATTTAACTTAACCTAAATTTCAATTTCATATCATGTTATAAAATTCTAAAAATCTTACAAAATATCTTACAGAAAAAAAAAAAATCTTCTCTTTTGTCTTAAATTTTTAGCCGTTTCCTTTTTTTTTTTTTTTTTTTTTTTGCCGTTTGATAATTTACGTGTTTGAAAGTTTGCTGTTGGATAAATTTACAATAAATTCATACTAAATATAAAAATTTGGGCCGGAGTAAGAAGAAGACATAAACTGTCTTATCACCTAGCCGGTAACATATTGTCTGTGTTTATATAAAAGCAAATATATGCATAATCCGTTTTAAAATACATATAAATTTTGCAAAATGTTAAAAATGTCTTTAAAAGAACGTAAAACTATAGTATATTTCTACTGATTTAAAATAAAGTAATATAAACATACATATATACTAATGCACACATTTTCTATATTAATGTTTAATAAAATATATTCATTTAATGATAATAACAACCTTATTTTAGTTGGTTTTTTTTTCCTATTTTGAATTAAATTTAGAATAATAAATATTTGAAGTCTGTTGTAATAAATTCTAATTGTAATAAAAGTCTTTTAGATTCTGTTTTAAATTTCTCCAAGGAATAGTGCTCTTTATGGTTTGCATTTGCCCCCTTTGTCCGTGTGTCTAGGTAAAATGTACCAAGTACCCCCTCATCCTCCTGAGCGGCCTGCCCTGTTTGAACGTTTTAATATTTGTGGTTTTTAAAAATGCTAGTCGTTCAATATAAATATTGAGTAAAACTTTTGTAATTATTTAATGCAGCGACGCATAAATTTCTAAAATTTTACTGAACTTTCCTACGTTTATAATTTTTTTTAAAAATGTATCCAAAGATAGCTCTTAGTAAAGGTAATAAATCAAACTTAAAAATTTTTTTTTTTTCGAACTTTCGAAGAAAAAGCCGTTCGTAACCTTGGAATATCCTGAGATAATCACCTTGGAATATCCTGTGACAAGGTAAACAGCTTATATATTTATAGTTTTTTATACAACAAAAAATATAATTATACAGACTCATTTATAAATTTATAGAGTGCAAAGTCACAAAGATCGCATTAAACTAAAACTACAAGAAATTGATTTAAACTTTTTACAGTCGCATTTGAAAGGCGTCAGAGCAAAATTGAGATCAATTGCAGATGGTGGTGTTTTTTCATATAAAAAATAATATATTTTTATTAAAAGATAAATGCTTTATTTAAAAAAATATAATAGTAGTTTGTTTTTTTATTTATAAATAAGTTATTGACGTTTTTATTTTGTCCGATAACTTCCGCATCACCCGTTAATCCCAAAACTAGAAGGTTGTTACATTGTTACAAGAAGACCATTATTTGGTTTTTAAACTAGATGGTTTATATCTATAATATTTTACAAATGAAAAAGAAAATTGATCTGGTACCCCAACATGCACATAGCAGAATTTGTATATAAATGGATCATAGAACACGGAATAAAATTAATGCAACTGGCTTGATTCTACCAATATTGATTTAATAATAATAAATAATTGAAACGTGTAAACGCAATATTTAAATATTTTTAGTATTTTTAATTTTAAAAAGTTCAATTTTCTCATAATCTGTAATCAGTTCACTGTCAGAAACATTCTTTTTAAGAAAACTTCTTTAGCTGCTTTCAGTGTTAGGATTAAAATTGCTGCAGTTCCTCTATTTGATATTCTATATCTCAATGGTGCTAATGCAACTTTTTTTATATTCAATGAATTTTTGAAAACTTCTTTACTATTTTAGTTTACTTTGTCTACTATTTACTTTTATCAATTGGTACTGATATCTCTACGTTTTTTTGATGATAAAAAGTGTTCTGTTTTATAGAATACTTTATCCTCAAGAAAATCCGATTTTCCTTCATTATTTAATGTGTTGATTTTCTAATTTGTTAGAAAATGCTTATTGGTTTTTATTACAATAATAAAAGCTCGGTTATGTTATTTGATAAGGATGTCTTAAAAATACATACGTGATACATTTACTTTTTTTAATGCAATCACGATCCAATACTAAGTTAATTTTCCTTAAGGTTGTTTTCAGCACTTTTCATCTTTTTTTTACGACTATAAGTTCTTTTCAGGAATCCATTTATGTTAACATTATTTTAGTCAGAACCCTATTTATGTAAATGGAGGTTTTAAACTGTTTACAGCAGTAGTTTTTTTGTAGCAACATTAAAAAAAAAACAATTTTAAAGATCCCTGATAAGCTCTGATTCTAACCGATAACGGTTCTCAATCAAAAAAGAATTAATTAATCTATGTTATTGTTTTCTTCTCACTATTTGAAAATAAAATTTTACCAGGGCTTTAACTATTATGAGATCACAAAAACTAAACTATAACTCCGTTTTTGAGCCTAACCCCTTTAGCTCAATGCTTGTTTGCAATTCTATTAAATTAATAAATTTGGAGGCGCTGATTCCACCTCTACATTAAATTGAGCTAAGAATATTTGAAAGATTTCCTTTTGCATGTATGAAATGTAGTCCTTTTGCATGTATGAGAAAGAGTTCAATACTATATGTATTGAGCTCTTTCAGTAATTTTGCAATTTCAGTAGAATATTAGAATAAGTTTTTATAGTCACTTTTATAGCCATTTAATAATGGGAAATGAATCAAATTATTTAACCGTAATTGGTTTTCATAAAGCTGAAGCTTTGTTACAAAGGATTTTATAATTTGATAACAATCAGTAATCAACTTATTTTCACATTGTAACTTCTGATTTAGTTCAATCAGTTTCGTTGTTAAATCTTTTAAATAACATAAATCTAGAAGCCATTGATCATCCGAAAGTTTACTTATATTATGATCGTTATCGTTCATGAGAGTTTTAATTTCTTCTCTTAATTTCCAAAATCGAAATTCTTGAAATTGGGGATGCTTCAATGAATTGTTTTTAATTGAATTATTTACCTTGACAACAACTGTCATCACAAGAGACATTTGCACAAAGATTCTCGAGGTTCAAAAAACAATGGTAAATGAACATTTTAAAATCATTTGAACTTTTTTTCCAAAACTTTTATATGATAGAAAATTAATGTAACAACAACAACGGTTTTTCCAACCATTAAAGAGGTTTGATTTGTTGCGATATCTACAAGATTTTTCAAATCTAATTGATGACTTTGCACGCAATTTATGACAGCATTCTTAAAACCCCTTCCGGTTGTAGCGCCTTTCAAACTCATAATGTTCGAGTAATTCTTTAGTAATATTCATTTGAGTGTCAACACCTCGAATAAAAATAGCAAGTTAAGCAGTATCATTAATATCTGACTTTTCATTCAAAGCCAGTGAGAAATATACAAAACTTTTTGTAATTGTGTTTAGCGCTGCACTAGTCTCACTCGAAATAATTTCTATTCCTCATTCTACAGCTTAACGTGACAGACTAATTTGAGTGAAAAGATTTAGTTTCTCTGAACAGATTTCTTCAACTGCGGCAATTAAACAGTCTTTGATATAGCTACCATCTGTAAAAAGTTTTTTTTATTTTTATTTTTAGCTATAATGTGAGATAATCAAAAGCTAGTACTGACAATGCTATTTGATTGTGTAGTTTACTTATGAAACATATTTTGATTGTGTAGTTTACTTATGAAACATATTTTGATTGTGTAGTTTACTTATGAAACATATTTTGATTGTGTAGTTTACTAATAAAACATATTTTGATTGTGTAGTTTACTAATGAAATATATTTTGCTGAGTCGTCAAACTGTTTTTCAAAGATTGTAGCTTAACATTTTGTTTACCAACAGTTTATCAATTTCGCTATGTTTGTTCATAATGTCTTAAAGGTTGTATAATTTTAAAATTGTAATTGTATGACAACAAATCACACAAACAACATTGTCTTTCACTTGAATAAAAAATAACAAACTTTCCCATTCACTTTCACCATTCACTTTCTATTTTCATTTTCAAGTTTTTATTTTCTTTTTTTTTTTAACATTTCTTCCATGACAAATAAATAAAATATCTAATGAAAATAAATATAATAGTTACACGATTAAAAAAACAGTAAATTTTATGTGCTTTCGTTTAGCAACACTTCAAACTCAATAAAAAAAACTTCACACACAAAAGAAAAAGTAAGTTTATGTGCTTTCGTTTAGCACCACTTCACTCTATCGTCTTTCCTTTTGTTCTATACCGTTCTCCTTTATCTCAAGTCTACACTCTTTTAGATGTTGTTTCTAATCAAACTGACCAAGTCCTCTCTCTTTATCTATCAGCCAATATTTTTGTTGTTACTGACTTTAATGCTCATCACACTGAATAGCTTGGCTCTAGTGTCAGTGATTCTGTAGGCGTTCTCTACTCGACCTATGTCTTGTTACTGATCCTAATCAGTGCTCAGTTTCTCCACATTCAACCTTAGGTGCTTCTGATCATTTTTGATTTCTCTAAAACTGTTATCTCATTCTTTTTCATCATCAGAAATCTCTTATCATTTTACCTCTTACAACTACCTTAATGCTGACTGGGACTCATTCCGTGACTTTCTTCGTGATAGCCCTTGCGCAGAAATCTTTCGTCTTTTTGCTAACAAATGTGCTTTTTACATAACTTCTTGGATCTGACTGGCATGGAATCTTTTATTCCCTCTCAACGATTCCAGGTCAAGCCTCACTCTTCTCTATGGTTTTCCTCCCATTGTGCTGCTGCAATTTCAAATCGTAGCTGTTACTTCCATGTCTATCAGCGAAACAACTCTCCAGAAAATAGACGTCTGTTTATTACAGCTAGAAACTATTGTAAAAAGGTTTTGTCTAACGCCAAAGTCCGCTATTCTCAGGTCATGAAATCACGTATTTCTTTGGCTCTCGTTACTCCTGGAGAATCTTTAGTAGTATCAATAATAATGGCAAATCTGTTATTTCACCTCTCTAGTATGGTTCAGACTTTGTCACCTCACCTAAAGCTGAATTGTTTGCTAAGAACTTCTCAGCAATATCATCTCTTGATTCCACTTGTTGCGTTCTACCTGATTTAGCCGTCAAACTGGTTAATTCATTACTTGACATTCGCATTACTCCAGTTTCCGTATCTAATGTGATTTCCTGCTTAGATTCTTCTACAGCTTGTGGTCCGGACAACATACCTGCTGTAGCCTTTCAGAAGTGTTCTCCAGAGCTGTTGTCTATAAATTCAAAACTATTTAACAAGTGCCTATCAGAGTATATTTTTCAAGCCTGCTGGAAAGCGGCATCTGTTTTTCTTATTTTCAAAAATTCTGGAGAGCAATCTGACTTGTTTTACTACCGACCCATTAGTCTTCATTCTATTATAAGCAATGCTTTTAAATCTTTGATTAACAATCACTTAATTTCTCATTTTGAATCTACTAACTTACTTTCTGATCATCAATATGGATTTCGATCTTCTCGTTCTACAGCTGATTTGCTAACAGTAATAAGCGATAGGTTTTATCGTGCATTAGATATAGGTGGAGAGGTTTAGGCCATTGCTCTTGACATTTCTAGAGCTTTTAATAAAGGTTAGGATGCTGGTTTTCTCCATAAGCCTTCTTTTTACGGTGTAACATCTTTATGATTATTGAAAGTTGTCCTCGATGGACAGCACTCTACATCATATCCCTTAACTTCAGGGGTTCCTCAAGGTTCAATCCTTTGCCCTGTACTCTTTTTAATTTACATTAACAATCCTCCAGATATTCTTACATCTAAGATGGCCTGGTTTGCTAATGATACTACCATTTCTTATTGTGTTGATGAGAAGCCAATACTCTCTGATTGCTTGGAGAGGGCATTTGAGCTTGAAAAGGATCCCACTTCTGCTACAGCATGGGGCTCAAAGTGATTGGTGAACTTTAGTTCAGATAAAAAGTATCGTTATCAAAAAATTCTTTTCAGTCAGTTGTTATCGCAATAATTTAGATCTTCCTATATTTATAAACGGTAATGTACTCGACGAATCATCTACCCTTCATCTTCTAGGATTAATTCTTACTTCCGATCTTTCTTGGAAACCTTTTATCAAATCCATTGCAAAATTAGCATCTGCTAAGGTTGCATCTATTTATCGAGCTCGACACTTTCTTACTCCGGATTCTATTCTCTAATTCTATAAATCTAAAATCTGGCCTTGTATGGAATACTGTTGCCATATCTGAGGTAGATCTTCTAATGATGCCTGTTCTCTTTTAGACAAGGTGCAAAAATGCATTGTAAACATAGTTGGACCTGCTCTTGCAGTCAACCTCCAACCATTATCGCATCTTCATAATGTTGCTTCTCTTTTATTGCAGGTTCAAGTATTAGGGATCAATATGTTAAAGAAAGCGCAAAACCCATATTAACAGGAGCTGATAGTTTGTACTATTGTCTAAAAATAAATAGACTTATGCAAGGAATTTTTTAGTCCTTATTATTATGGTCTAGGGCCAATTGTTAACACTGGTGTTAGGCCTAGCATTAGACTAGCTAAGGTCATTTAGTTTGTTAAGTTAGGAATTCTTTTCTTGTTAAAAAATAATTTTTACCTTACATTTTCATTGCAGATTAAAATATTATCTTTGTTGGAGAAGTAGGAGAAGACAAGAGCTTCTCCCAGGAAAAAAATCCAGTCTCTTTTGAGAAGAAAAAAGAAGACAGACAGACAAAATAGGGAAAATAGTCGTATCTATAAACTAACTGATACATGTAAAAATGTAAAAAAAAATTTGCAAAACTTACTTCAAAGACACATTGCAGATCCCTGACGGGACAAAAACAAATATTTTAGCAAGGAAAAAAATAGATGGTACACCTATCGAAGACCGCAAGAGTAAATTGGCTCCACAAAATAAAAGTGGTGAAGACACCAAATATTTTCAAAGATTTATTCGCTTATTTCCAATGTACCAATCCCACTATAACCGAAAGGACAACCAGTACAGAAATTATTTGCCTCCAACTTTACGAATGTCGACGATGTACGAGAAGTATGTTTGCAATTTCAATTTTTGTATTTCGACAGATATTCAATACAAAATTCAATTAACATTTTAACCATCCGCAATTAGATACATGTCAAAAATGTGATCTATTTAACAATAAAATAAAGTGTTTTTCAGAGAGTGAAGAATAGAACACTGTTAGGAGGGACCTTATTATTCATCTTTTGTGAGTTTTCTACCCCAATGGTAGAAAACTCTTTCTGATAATGATACTTTTTTCCTATTTAAAAAGATCCTTAAAATCTTTTTTTTTTTTCTTTTTTTTTTTGATTTAAGGAAATATAACACACTTCCTGTGTTTCTTGGCAAATGTAAATTGATACTTTTGTAAGCAGCAAAGGCGTTTGAAAAAATTTGAGTTGCTACACTAATATACTGTTTTATACATCAAATTAAACATTTTGGAGGTTAGAATTTCAAACACATAGTTAGCTTATGTTTTCTAAATAAACAATTCCTTAATTATTCCTTCACAATTAATGATAACTTCACAATAACCATAAATAAAATTTATAATTTTCTAAAATATATAAATATATAATTTATTAAAATCTATGTTTCAACTGTATATAGACCAAATGACAAAATTTATATAGAGACAGTGGAAAACTTCAATTCGCCCGTCAACAGTTTTTAAATGGGCGTACGCAGCCCATGGGCAGCGGGTTAAGCATGCCTGACTAAAACTATACTTAATCTTGTATAGTATCTTAAAATGTTTGTATTTCAAGGTACAAAACTAGATAAAGATTTATCGTTAAGTAGTTAATATAGATAAAGATTTACAGTTAAGAAATATTATGGGATACTTGCGGCTTTAGTGAAAATTAAGATCAAAAATAACTAAAAAATCAATATTAGTGTACTTTTGAAGCATGGTATTTAGACAAACCAAAATGTTTACTTTTCCTATTTTATGACTTTTAGATTTAAACTAGTCAATAAACAGTAAGGGGAAATACACAAATCAATATTTCTAGAAATCCAATATCTACAGAACCAATAGGGTACCGTTGGGGTTCTAAAAATAGATTTGATAAACTTTTGGCAAAGCTTTCTGTTATCAAAATGTGGACAAACAAAACAAAATGCTAAGAAACTTACCACCAATTCTAGAGAAAATGTGTACAAAGGTGCAATAAAACATTGTTATTAGAACTTATTCTCATCAGATTTTTCCAACCTTGAACGTTTGCCAGCTGGTGTAATTTAATAAAAATAGGAGTAACTGAAGATTCGATGACAAACTTGGAAAAAAGGATAAAAGAATAATAATAAAATAAAGTTTTCGAAATTATATATATTAGGTACGTGCGTATCCGATGAGTTACGGCACCGATTATGTAATCAAAATCTTCGATCATTTTATCAAAGCGTGCTTAGCGTTTGAGTTGATGTATTTTGGTGTTATTTTTTAGAATTTTATATCAGCATAGACTTTTTTTGAAAAGTAGAAGAGTTAAACTTCATTTTTGGATAGTTTTTTATTTGTAGTTAAAACCGCTTTCATTGAATTAACTTTTCTTAAAAACTTCGTTGTTGATCTGACATCAAATTTATATTAACGGAAGAATGTTAAGAACATTTTTGAAACTGCTGAGAAAAGTTTAAAAACTTATTTTCTACGTGCATGCCAAATTTTATTGAGAAAGATTATGTAGCAGACACCTAATTTTTTGTAGCAGAATATGTACCTAAGTTAAAATTCTGTAAATAAAGCAAAATATTGTGCTTCTAGCAACAAAGTTTCATAACAAAACTACCGTTAGCCGAATCTGACATTTTAAAACGTAGTTTTATTAGACGATCCTTGTATTCAAATTTTGTTACTTAAATTAATATAACTTTTTGTAGAGTTGTTATTTTGTTATGAAATTTTTATTAATGTAATGCTGATTTTAGCCTCTTTCCAGTAAATTATAATAATAAATAATAAAAATAGTTTAAAATTTTTACACACGTGCCTGTATATTAAAACAAAAAGTTTACATCTCGTAGATTTTCTTGTCAAAAATAATGAAAATAATGTTAACAAATCGTGCAAATAATATGTATAATCATCGTTACAAAGACATTTGTAAACTCTTTATTAGTTCTGGTAGAAATACAGAATGCAGCATTGTTCGTTTTAATACTGGAAATCGCCATGATTTTATTGTTGATTTTTTGTATCAGTAAGTACTTTATTATATGAACATTAAAAATATAATTTTTATCGTTTTATCGTATAGTTTAATTTACCTCAATTTTCTACTTTTATGACTTTCTTGGACCAGCAAATTATCAACTTTCATATTTCAGCTCAAGAAGTATGAGGGTTAAAACAAAGTCTTAATAGTTATCTTTATAAAAAGCATAAGCATGTTTTAAATTTTATATCAGTGTAGCATTTGTGATGTGGCTTCATTTCAGAAGTGTGGATCTATAGAGTTTATTAACTTTCAGGATTGTTTTCTTGTCTATAAAAAGATTTGCTTTTACAGCAACAAACAACTATTTATACTGCACTATTTTTAAGTGTGTGAAAGTTTACAAAAGAAGAGGCCATGCAATCAAAAAGAATTGTAAAAAGCACAAGTTCATTTTGAACGGTTCAATGAACATTTATTTAGATTCAAATTAAAATAAACAGTTCAATCAAAAGTTCGGATTATTTGATAGAGTAATGCTTTATTTATTGGTACTAACATCTTAATTAGTTTATGTTACTTCATAATTTGTAAACTTTTAACAATGCTTGTGTGCTTGACTATCTTTGTAAAATTTAAATTTTATTTTTACAAATTTAACTGTTTATTTTGCTATTTTTTTTCGCTAATTGCAATTCTTTGTCTATGTGTATATAAAAATCCTTTGTGTCACTCTTATACAAGTACTTACACAAGTACTTATACAAGTACTTATACAAGGAAAAGTAAATTTAAAAAGAATAAAAACCATTTTAAACAAATTTTTCAGAGTTGAAATTTAAGCTCTTATAGAAACTATGGATTTAAACTAATTCTTAAGCACTTTTGTAAATATGTATTTATTTTATGGTCGCAACTTTTAAAAGAAACTTATAAACTTATTAACTAAATATATTTGTAATATTTTTCTTTTAAAAATACCATTTTAACAGTCAATTTAGAGAGCTAGTTAATATTTTTCTGTCAAATTCTTTTTGTTTAAGCGTTTTTGTTTAACTTTTGGAAAACATACTTACCCTGAGCGTATTAAGATTTATTAAATTCATTCGTTTATTACACTTCACTTATTGCCAAAGAAAACTATCTACTGATAAAAATAAAACTTGGAAAAGTCCGGCTTAATGTCAATTTTAAACTAACTGATCAAAACGAAAACTTTCATTATAATCATCTCTTAAAAATTCACAAACACTAAACAAGAATTCAAAGTTTTATCGAGAGTTTGTATTGAAAACTGAATAACTTATATTGTTGTTGTTATATATTTTTGAGTTGTTTGTCCGCATTTCGATCTTGGAATAAAATTTTAGTATGAATAGTAACAGCAAGTGCTCGTTGCTTTATAACACTTAAGGGACTAAAGATTCATAAAAATCAATGTAAGATCTTTTTTCAAAATACAAATAACCAAATAAGCGTTGTAGTTAGAAAGGATTTAACTACACCGAATGAAAGCAAAGTGGAAATCGGTACGATATTAAACTGCAGTAAGATATTTGTGGAACACTATTCAACCAATACACCCTACTTACCCAAAATAAATATTTGTGAAACTATTATAGACCACAATAAGCATTTATGGGGCCATATGCCATTTAGCTCACTTCTCAATTATGTTAAATCTATATACAATGAGATAGCATTCTATCATAAAAATGTTTTTAAAGTGCCATCAGGAAAAGGTAAAATGTTTATAGAAGAATTGACGTTTTGGCTAAAACAATTTAATAATCAAACAAAATTAAATGGAATAATCATGAAATACTTCATGATAGTTCCTTCTCTAATGCTACAGAAGCCCTCATTGCGGTCCAAAACCAAAGAACATGCAGAATATTTAGTGAGACGAATTACGTTATGAAGGAATGGAAACTTTAGTGAATTGATGCGAAAAATTAGATATATCCAAAGCAAAATTATACCTCAAAAAAGAAGAGGATTTTTTCAAAACTAATGATGGAAGGTAAAGTTGCAGCTGCGCTAAAAGATTTAGATAGGGAGTCATCTGGAATTTTGCAATGCTCAGAAAATGTATTGAAAGAATTGTAAACACCCAAATGTATCTCCGGTACAAGATAGTTATTTCCTATATGGCTCGTTGCAAAACATTCCAGAGTGTCTTTTTGATCCTTTGCGGACCAAAGGATCCGCAGGTCCTTCTGGTATGGATGTAGACCTTTACCGCAGAGTATTATGCTTAAAGTGTTTTGGACCCTCTTGTAAGACGCTGCGAGAAGAAAAAACGATATTTAAAAAAAATGTTGCAACAAAATTGTACCATCCTGATATAGTTTAACCCTACATTGCTTGTCAATTAATTCCTTTGGAAAAAAATCCGGGGATTTGTCCCATAGGAATAGAGGAAGTGTTACGAAGGATTGTAGGTAAAACCATAAGCTAACACTGTCAAAAAGAAATGAAAGAGTCAGCTGGACCACTACAAGCATGCGCAGGACACGGTGCAGGAGCAAAAGCTACAATACATGCCATGCAAGAGATATTTTACCAAGAAGATACAGATGGGATTTGCTAATTGATGCTAGAAACACTTTTAACTCCGCTGCACTACATATTATTCAGATGTCCAATTTTAATCATGTATTTAATCAACACTTATCGTAAACCGGCAAAACTATTTACCTACGGTAGAGAAACTATTTTTCGAGAGAAGGAACGACACAAGGCGACCCCCTTGCTATGCCATGGTACTCTCTTAGCACTCTGACAATCATAAATGCACTGGAGCTAGTCTGAAGTAAAATAAGTATGGTTAGTCGATGATGCCACCGCAGCAGGAAAACTGCAGTCGTTAAAAAAGTGGTATAAATGTCTAGAGGAAGTTGGAGCTTTGCATGGGTATTATGTAAATAAGTCTAAGGGTTTACTAAAATCTTCAAAAAAGAAAGAAAATTATATATAAAATATCTTAAAAAAAAATCTTATAAAAATGAAATAATTTACAAAAATAAAAAAATATATTTGAAAAAACCAAAAAATATTCAAAAAAACTTTATTATGCTCAGTTATTAGAAAAAACCTTAGGAAACACTAAAAAAATATGGAATGTAATTGAGGATTTAATTGGAAAAAATAATTACAACAAAAGCACGCTGCCAAAAAATCTTTTAATTAATGGAAAGTTAGTTTATGAAAAATCAATTATAGCTGAAGAACTAAACAACTACTTTGTTAATATTGGCCCAAATTTGGCCTCTAAAATTCCTAATAATTCCATTCCATTCGATTCATGCCTAAAAACTTATGATAAATTTATGGATTAAACTGATTTAAAACTGAGTGAGTTGAGAACTGCTTTTAGCAGTCTCAAAAAAAACAAAAGTGAAGGTTTTGATAAAATTAGTGTCGATATTGTAAAATCAGTATTTGACGTCATTGAACCTGCTTTATTGAAATAAAGAAGGTTCAATGACGTCACATTTTCAATCTCTCATTAAAGTCAGGTATTGTTCCTGATAAGTTAAAAACTGCCCGTATTACACCAATTTTTAAATCTGGAGATAAGTCAAATATTTTAAATTACAGGTCTATATCAATATTACCATATTTCTCAAAATTGCTAGAGAGAATAATGTATCACAGACTTTATAATCATCTAACTGAGAATGATATGTTGTATTGCAAACAATTTGGCTTTAATTTAGGCGTTAGATAATTGATTTCCAATCAAATATCTAACGCCTTAGATAATGACTGTTTTACATTAGGAGTTTTCATTGATCTGTTCAAAGCTTTTGATACCGTAAATCACTATATTCTAATAACAAAACTCGAAAACTACGGAGTGAAAAATAAAAACTTACTTCGGTTCAAATATTATCTGACAAACAGAGAGCAATTTTTATACTATGATCAAACAAATACAATTCCATACTCCATAACTTGCGGGGTTCCTCAGGGATCAAATCTTAGGACCCCTTTTATTCTTGTTGTACATAAACGACTTATACTTATCAACAAATCTTTTAAACCTAATTTTGTTTGCTGATGATTCTAATCTTTTTTTTCTCACAGAGATGTTAAATCACTTTTTAAAATAGTTAACGAACAGCTATGTAAAGTTAGTGAGTGGTTTGAAAGTAATAAACTTTCACTAAATGCGGATAAAACAAAATATATACTTTTTCAAAAGTAAGTAAATCTGAAAATATTCCTCTCAAATTACCAGATCTTAAAATTAATAACAATTTTATTAAAAGAGAATCATTCTCTTTTAATAAAAGAGAATGATTCTCTTTTATTAAAAGAGAATGATTCAGAAAAATTTTTTAGGAGTAAAACTGGATGAAAATTTACAGTGGTATTCATTTATAAATAATATTGAAAAAAAAATCTCAAAAAATATTGCAATGATGTTTAGGGCTAAACCTTTTCTAAATATATATCATCCCTGAAAAAATTGTATTTTGCCTTTATCCATAGTTATTTGTCTTATTGTAATATTGTGTGGGGTAGTACTAACCATACAAAGCTATAGAAACTCTACAACAAACAAAAAATGCGTGCAGAATAGTATTTGGAGCCGACAGAAGTGTTCCTTGCGAACTACTTCTACGTGTGCTCGGTGTTTTAAACGTGTATAAACTTAATTTACACCAAGTTTTATTGTATAATGTGTATAAATGTGTATAAACTTAATTTACACCAAGTTTAAAACAAAAAATGGATTATCTCCAAAAATATTTCAATCTTATTTTAATAAAATTAACCATAAATACTCAACAAAGTTTTCAGATAACAATTTTATTGTTCCAAAATATAAATTAAAATTAACTTCCTATTCAATTAAATATTTTTATTTCTAATTATATTAGTTATTTTCGGTTTTCATTTCTATTTGTTATTTTATATATATATATATATATATATATATATTTTTACGTTACGGTAATGTAGAATTTATTGCTATTATTTTTTTTAAATGGGGTTCGGCGATAAGGCTGAATACGCCTTCTTCTTGCTCCAGCCAATAGTTTATATAAATGTATTTGCAATGTAGACATTTTTAAACGGCAAAATAAATAATTACATAAAAAAAAAAAAAAAAAAAAAGTCAAAATACTGGTTAGTTGTAAAATCTGACAATCAAGTTGAAAAAGCTAAACCTATATTTTGAAATTCTATAAATACCCAGGCAAAAAGACATTTAGGAGCCGCCCTTGGTTCGGAAGCATACAAAAAAGTGTATTGCAAGGATTTAGTAAGTAAATGGTCTAATGAACTTAACAATCTCTGCGAAATTGCTAATACACAACCACAAACCGCTTACGCAGCATTTGTTAATGGATATAGATCTAAATTCACATACTTCTTTAATAACTGAAGTCAAGGAACAACATACTGCCTCTAAGAAAATAACCAAGTTGCACGTAGAATCTATACTTAAACAGTTAGATTTCATTAAAGAAAAAGACGACTTCGGTAAAACGGTTTCAGAAATAAAAACGAAAACAAACATTGATAAATAAAAAAAAAAGAAGAGGTCAAAATAATACATACAAGGCTTCCAGAAAATCTGAAACAACTGGTTGAACAGGCCTGTGATAAAGGCGCCAGCAGCTAGTTAAACACTTTACCAATTAAAGAACAAAACCTCGACTTAATTAAGGAAGAGTTTAAGGACGCACTTAGATTGAGATATGCCACTTGCTAATTTACCAACTTACTGTGCTTGAGGAGACAAATTTAACGAGATGCATGCAATGTCTTGCAAAAAAGGTGACTTTGTTTGTAACAGACATGATAATATCAGAGATTTTTTAACTGTTTGCCGAGCTAAAGTTTTTACTGATGTTCAAGTGGAGCCTCATTTAATTCCGTTGACAAATGAAAAATTTTATTTCAAAACTGCCAATACAAGCGACGAAGCTAGATTGGATATAAAAGCTAAAGGATTTGGGAGGAAGGGAAAAACTGCACTTTTTGATGTTAGAGTAACGCACGTAAACTCCAAGTTCTCCAAAAAACAACCAACGAAACAGATATTCTGTAGACACGAGGAAGCAAAAAAAATAAACGTGAATATTTAGAACGAGTTCTTGAAGTTGAACATGGTACATTCACCCCATTGATTTTTGGTACCAATGGTGGATTCGGAGACGAATGTAATCGGTTCACGGCTCTACTTGCGAATAAACTGTCTATTACGAATGGTGAGAAGTATGGAACAAATATATATTGGTTAAGGACACGTCTTTCGATGGAGATTACGTGAGCATCCCTCCTTTGCTTAAAAGGCTCACGAACCCCATTTAGGCGCTACCACATTGACGACGTTGGTTTAGAGAGTGTACAAAGTGGACTTATCTAGTTTGTATCTTTAAAACGTTATTGTTTTTATAAATAGTTATTTTTATAATTTATATTACTAACATACATCGACTGATATAGGGATAGACGCAGTGAGCGTACATACATCGACTGATTACAAGATGCATGGTCTTAATGATTATTTTTTACTTAATGTCATATTTTTATTTACCTATTTTTAAAATTGCTCGTAATTGTCTGTTTTAAAAATATAATAATTGCAAACAACTTTTAAAAGAAAAATTATTAAAATATATTTTATAGGCTTATTAGAACATTTACAATGTTGATTAATTATTTACAGTTCACGTTGTAATTGATTTAGGGATAGGCGCATTGAGTGTACATACATCGACTGATTTAAGGATAGGCGAAGTGGAGCGCACAAACATCGACTGATTTAGGGATAGGTGCAGTGGAGCGCTCATACATCGATTAAGGGTTTTTGTTTGGCCATGCATTCTTTAAATAAAAGAAAAAAAAATCAACCAATCAAAAATCACTACCGTGGCTTTAAGAAAAAAATTAAAGCGACGGTACCGTTGCGCGAGCAACAGCTTTAAAACTACTTAATAAACAGGAGAATAAGGTAATGTCGAATAAGGTAATGTTGGACATTTTGTTTTTTCTAATGCTAGCTCCAAGTAAATTGCAACATAAGTAGAATAATTAGAATAATATAAATCGATTATTAAAGAAAATAATTTGAATTGAAGTTGACTACCATAATACTATCAAATAAATGTCGAAAAAACTCATTTTAAAAATGAGTCATGATATTATCCACCGGAAAAGAGGAAGGTAATTAATTTTTTTTCGATCTTTTTTCCAAGACGTTTAACCCTTTCGTGACGAGTGACCCGTATGGCGGTTCATAAAATTTGTTTCTAAATGACGAGTGACCCGCATGGCGGTGCATAAACAATTTTGAATATTTCAAATCATCTATAGCAATTGGGGAAAACTTTAAACTCATTTTTGAAATGTGAATAATATCTTAAGTTAATCCTTCAAACCGTTTGTTAACTGCATTTATGGATCGCTCAAAAATTAATTTAAAAAAATGACAAAAACAGATAAAAAGTATACTGTCATGAATGAGATCCTTGATATTTTTTCAGTGATAGTGGTGAAGATTTTTTTTGTTTGATCACCAAAATAAATGTATCATTTATTTAAATTAGAAAAGGGTATGTTTATGTATTTCTTCTTTATTTGTTAAAGGTTACATAGAGAAACTATATATTTTTGTTTATTTCAACATGATATATTTTGATCACGTTACTAAGATAATAAATTTTTTTTTTTAGTTTTTTAATTTCCTGAAAGCCAATTCTTTGACAAAAAAAACAAGGTCTTATTTTTAAAATTCTGACTAGTAATTTTTATTTTATACTCTTTTAATTGATCATGATCCTAGATCGTTATTTTACGCGCAGTCATATAGCTGTTTTTAAGTCAGTCGCGAAAGGGTTAAGTTAAAAAAGCAACTATTTTGTTAGTGGAACAACGTTATATTAAAAAAAATTCGACTATTTTCTATTGAGAG
This sequence comes from Hydra vulgaris, assembly GCF_038396675.1. Classification (NCBI taxonomy): domain Eukaryota; kingdom Metazoa; phylum Cnidaria; class Hydrozoa; order Anthoathecata; family Hydridae; genus Hydra; species Hydra vulgaris. The sequence goes on from NC_088923.1 coordinate 30,049,992, forward strand.
AATCGATTACATGAGATATTGGGCAGATATTAATTTATGAATATAATGACCTTTATTCTTTTTTATTTTTTAATGACGGAGATTTTTCTAGGCCATTTTCATGTTTTTTCTTCTTCTTTTCTTGCTTTCCATCCGATTTTGGTTTCTTTTGAGGAGTTCTTTCACGGTAGCGGCGTACTTGAAACGTTATAAAGTTCCAAGCCATCCAAGCTTGAATTAAAACTATTGCGGCTAACCATCCAACACTATTAACAAACAACATATATATACATACAAGCATACATACTTATATATATATATATATATATATATATATATATATATATATATATGAAGACCTCAGTGGAAAAACCGGCGTTGTCACATTTAAAAAGTATTGAGAAAGTATTTGTTGATCATTAATAAATGTCTTTATTTAAAGCAAAGAAAAAAAAATTTTGTATAAAAAATTATAAAATGTTTTGTTTTTGAATAAATTTTAAATAAAATAATTATATAAATTTAATACATAAATATAAATTTTTTTAAATTGCTTAGTTTCATTTGCTTTAAATAAAGACTTTTATTAACGATCAATAAATACTTTCTCAAGACTTTTTAAATGTGACAACGGCGGTTTTTCCACTGAGGTCTTCATATATATATATACATATATATATATACATATATATATATATATATATATATATACATATATATATATATATATACATATATATATATATATATACATATATATATATATATATATATACATATATATATATATATATATACATATATATATATATATAAATATATATATATATATATATATATATTTAAACAACTTTTAAATGTATTCTATACAATAGAGTGCTCAATGTTCTTAAAAGAACAGAGCAATTATATATTAGTAGAAAATCACTTAACAAAATTTTTTTTCATTTTACACTGTTTTTTATCAACAAAGATTCATCAGAAATTTCTGATGAATCTTTGTTGATGTAAAGTGTAAAATGAAAAAAAATTTTTGTCAAGTGATTCTCTACTAATATATATATAAATATATATATATATATATATATATATATATATATATATATATATATATATATATATATATATATATATATATATATATATATATATATATATATATATATATATATATATATATATATATATATATATACATATATATTTAATTTATTTATCTTCCTCTTTCACTGCAACATTGAAATAAAACTCAATATTGCAGTAAAAGAGAAGTATAAACAAATTAAAAATAAAATTCTCTGTCATATATTTAAAAAACTATTTTTAGACTGTTGAAATAAAATTTAAAACTAAAAAAAATAAAATAACAAAATAACTTTACCGTAAAGTTTGAGTGTTAAAATTCCCTTGGGCAATATCGACATTAGGCACGTTATACTTTGATAAGCCAAACCTGTAAATAAATTACTAAATTAGAAACCTGTATATTGTTAAATAAAAATAATTATAGATCTTGATAAAACTAGAATTATAAAAATAGAAAAAAAATTAAAAAGGTTATACAAACATAAGTTGTACAAGAGATAAAATAAAATATAAACAAGATTACTTATAAAATATTATAAAACATTAAATATTAAAAATAAGCCATACCCAATAATAAATACTGCCAGACTAATGGTGGCAATTCTAGCCAATACAAAACTCAACGCCCAAAAAACAAAACTATAAAAAAATAATAATTTATACATTACTTTTTTTATTACTATTTTATGCACTACTTTATTATATTTTGAATAGAATCGACGTAGAAAAATTAACTGTGCGATTCATCAAATATTTTCTCGCAGAATTTAGGCAAAAAAACTATTTTAATATTTGGTTGGGCCACCCTTTGCCAGAATATTTGCTTGCCGTCATCAAGACATCAATTCTACTAGAGATTGTGTTTCTTCTGGAGTTATTTTCTCCCTTGCTTCGAAGACGGCTGCTTTTAGATCATTTTGTCTTCTGTAAAATCTCCAATTTTCCGGTCAAGAATGTACTACCAATACTTAATGGGATTAGGGTTGAGAGACTGGTCAGGCCATTCCATTACATTAATATCATTCTTTCGAAAATAATCCTTTGTTGCTATGGCAATATGTTTCGGGTCACTGTTCTGTTGAAACACAAAATCATTTCAGAATTTACAAGCAAAGGGCTTTAAATTTTTCTTTGAAATGTCTATATATGATTTGGCTTTCATAGTTGATTCAATAAAAGTCAATATGCCAGCTCCTCGCCAAACCATCTCCACACTATAACATTTTTATGACTGTGTTTTACTGTTCCTCTCATGCAACTTAATTTGCATTCCTCCCCTTGTTTTTGCCACACTTTTTGCTGCCCATCCGATGAGATCAGGTACAATTTGGATTCATCATCGTCTTTTCTTTTTAGCAGTTTTGAGCAGTTTCAAATCTGTTTTGATTGACTTGTAAAATAATGTTTCAATCAATGGCAGTAGATGTTTTTCTATAAATCATCCCATTAAGTCATACACTGGTTAAGTTGGACCATTTGCGTACTGTTTTTTTGGGTCCCTTCGGGAAAAAACTTCGCTCAGCTAGGACTTTTATTTTGAATTGAATATAAGTGCATATAACAAAACTTTTAATACTTCAATAAAAGTTTCCAACTTTGAAAGCTCAAAAATAAAATACCTTTGTGTCAAATATAATTAAACATAATAAAAAATTTTCACTGATATCTTCGATTAGGTTAATCCTCAATAAAATTCTATTTATTAATGACGATTGTATTAAAAATTCAAAAACATCAATTAAAAATCAAAACTTAAAACATTCAAAAGTTAAATACCTTAGCGTCAAATATAGGTTAACAAACTAAACATTTTTACTGATATAGATTAAATTTTATTTATCAAAAATATTGAAGGTTGCTAAAAGAAAGTAACAAGTAGAATTATAACATAAAAATACTTAATACTATAAATTCGACAAAGAATCACGTCAAAAGAAAAAAACATATTCAGAGTGAGGATGAGAGTATCCCTAAATGAGGATAAACATGTTATATGTGGCTTTTAAACACCAGACACCAAAACATTCCTATGTCATTCTGTGTAGATAAGTCTCTAAATCTTGATAAGTTGCTAAGTCTGACAAAATATATATACCCCTTCAGAGTCCGAGTTAACGGGATTCTACTGTACATATAGGAGAGAATTAGCGAAAAATAGGGTCAAACCCGGACAAAAATGGTATAAAGCTGAAATTTTGCAGAGAGAAAGTAGGCTGTCTGGATGAGCGTAAAAAAAAGCCCCGTTGATTGCGCTACGGGAACATCCTTTTTGGGGCAATTTGGAGTACAAAAAAGGGGCATAATCTTTATATCGTTGGATCAAAAATTTTATGCTGATCAATATTTATATTCGAACAATTACTTGAAAAAAATTATTTTTTAAGTTATTTACGTTTGAAAAGTGTAAAATCGTTAAAATGTTATACTTTTTGTTTTCAAAACATAATAATATAACTTTTGTCTGTGCGCAATTTTAAATCGGAAAAAATTAGAAAATAATATATTCTTTTAAAATAACTTTAAGACTTGAATGCAAATTTCTTTAAAAATAGATGTCCGATATCTTACTTTTCTCAAAACAAATCATCAAATAAATTTCTCTCGTTTTTAATTTCATCACTTGAATCTTCTTCAATTTCAAAATCCTAAAAATGCAAAATATTTGTATTCCAAAAAAAACAAAAATATTTAAAGAAGATTATGAGTATATTCAAAAAATAAAATTTAACGTTTTATTACTGCAGTCTTGCCCATGACAGCCACCGCATGCAGACATGCATTTTAATCCATTTTTCCTGCAAGAACACATATTAGTTCCGCACATATTTCTTGACGAAGTTTTACAATCGCAGCGAATCACTTTTAATATATTGGGTGGAGCCACTTCTTTGTCTGTTGGTATTGGAAGAAGACAACCATTATCTAACTTCCATCCCCATTCTTTAGGATCCAAGTTGAAAGATTCATCTAGCATTTGCCATTCAACAACTTGTAGGTGGACTCTAAGACCATGAAAATAAGCAGCATGGTCTGTGGGTGGTAACTTTTCTGGCTTAATAATTCCTTCACAAACCATTTGTTTATATTTTAAATACCTAAGAAAAATGCTATGAAAATATGACACTTTCTAAATCTAAATGAGTGACTTAAATCCACAAAATTATAATTAAACTTTCAAATACCAACCGCATTTTCCTTAACGAAGATTCAGCATTTCCACCAAAAACTTCAATGAAAGCCCTTACTGCAGATTCTCTAACTTCTTTTTTGGTTGCCCAGTAATCCAAAATAATTTCAGATACTGATTGTATATTATTGGATTTTTGCAGTAATTTTAAAAAACTAGGTTTTCTTTTTCCCAGTATTGAAGATGTCAAGTCACATCCTGACCATGCGTGAACAAATAACAGATGTTCTTTAAAATCGATTACTCGAGATTGAGCATCTTTAATAATCCAGAGTTTTTTCTTTTTTTCTTGATAAAAAAAAATCTCATTTAATTCATCTTTCCAATGATACATTAGCATAACTGCTATATCAGTATCATCAGCAACAACAATGCATGGTGAAATTCCCTTTGCAACTTCCAACGATTTAAAGACAATTTTCGTGTCAGCATCCCCTTCGCAAATATATACTTCATATCCATCTCATTTAAGGTAATTTGACAAAAGCAAAATTAATTGTGTCTTGTTGTGAGAATTCGATAAAAAACGCTCTTGTGAGTACGGAACCTGATTATTTTCTCTTATAACAAGATTTTGGGAAGAATCTTTGCATTTTCTTCTGATGATTATCATTAGATTTAATTGAAATCATTAGATTTAATTGAAGATTTCTTATCATAACCATCAAATATAATATAAGTGGTGGCATAATTTTTTCTTATATAGCTGATGTAGGTCTCAACAATTTCTACAAACCTCATACCTTTGTTCCAAAGAACTCTGTGGAGTAAGGAACCTACATCAAGGACATATTTGCACAAACTGACATTTGTAATTGCTTTAATTTCGTTGTCAGGAAGAATCACTTTGCGCAAAGATGATTTGTTTGCTTTCAGCATTAGGTAATTTTTAAACAATGATTGTGGGAGATGAGTAAGCTCATAATCAAAATATAGTTCAACGTCATCCTCTCTTTCTGCAATTGCTGCAAGTCTATTAAAAAGGAGTTTTGGATCGACACAACAATCAGTTTGTTTGTCTAGTTTTACGCTATTGATCAAAACATCTAAAGAAAACAATGTATTCTTTTTAAACTTTGCTTCATTGAACTTAAGGCCGTTAAGAAATGTTCTCAGCCTCGTCACAATTGACAAGATCTTCACCATTGACTGACACAAGACCTGTAGATAATGAATATAGATTTTTATCGACAGTATTGAATAGATTTCTTACAGAAAACCAGTCATAAAACAACTCACAATGTTCATAATCACATACTAATCTTTTAATACCCATTTCTTTATTGCTTTCCGTAACTCCAATGTCAAATCCAGATAATTTATGCATTGCTTCATGAACACTTGCAGAATAACAATGCTCATTGTCCATAGGTTGCGTACATTTTCATCAAGAAGAACTTAAAGATGAATATCAAAAAAAACTTTTCATTAACAATATTAAATGCAGTGATCCGTTTATCTTATTAGATGGATGGTTACCTGAAGAGGACAGTATTAAATTATAGCTAATGTATTTGTATCCAGATATTTTTAACTATTTGATGTTTAACCCATCTGAATTAGGCAGCAATGACTTAAATGATTATAAAAATTCAAAAGCTTTTGGTTTTTTATAAAACAGGCTGGCTTCAAGAATTCTCATATCACTGTATAAGTGAGGAAAGTCCATTTTGCAATAAAAGGTGAATGCAGATATTCACATGTATTAATGACACAAGCCATAAACTGTGGTTGATTATAGAAAAAGAAAATACAAAAATCCGATCTTGTAACTGTACATGTATAGCAGGAATGAGCCAAACATGTAACCATGTTGCTGCAACAATGTTTAGAATTGAAACTGCTGTAAGAATGGGCTTAACAAATCCGGCTTGCACAATGGTTTCAAATCAATGGCTTCCAAATCGAAAAGACGTTTTACCTGTTAAAATTAAAAATCTAGATTTTAGCAGAGAAAATTTTTATCAACATTTAAAAAAAAAAAGACCATTTGTAGACAGTTTGTATAAGAAATTTAATCCAATTTCTAATTATTCTACTAAACTTAATCTTCAGGATGTTGCAAAAGCGTTAAAAGAAATAGCGCCTAATTCCATCATTTTTAATACTGTCCCAAAACCAGATATTGACTTTAGTTTAGAAGTAGTAAACCACATTAGTACTTGCCAATCAAATCTAATGAGTGTTAATGATATACTGGTAATGTCAAAAGATATATTATTACTTGAAAAAAATATAACACTTCATATGACACTTTAAAATATTGAAGAAATTGAGTAGATGACCAAAGGACAAAATAAACACAAATATTGGTATGAATATAGAAAAGGTGTTATAACAGCTTTAAAAAGTTATGATATTTGGACGAAAATGAACAAATTAAATAAAATTGATGCTGATATGTGGGAGTTAAATCAACGTATATCTGGCATGTCATTTGTTAATTCAAACATACCGGCAATAAAGTATTGCAGGGAAATGGAACAGAATGCTGTTAACAGATTTTATGAAAATCTAAAAATCAATCATAAAGGTGTAGCAATCCATGATTGTGGGTTATTTTTAGATAGAGATATTCCTTCATTGGTGGTAGTCCTGATCATATTGTTACTTGTTTGTGTTGTCCACCTGCATGTCTTGAAGTTAAATGCCCATTTTCTATAAATTACTTGTCCCCACCTGATCCAAGCATAACACTTCCATATTTGATTTAAAATGATGTTGGTATTTCTTTAAATAAAAATCATCCATATTATATGAAATGCCCTGTACAAATGGTTACAAGGCACCATCACTCATATTTTATGGTGTGGACACTTCATGGAAATTTTATTGAACATATAAAATTTGACAATAACAAATGGGAAGAAATCAAGTGTAAATTTATAGACTATTACTATAAATATTATTTGAGCATAATTTTTATTCAACACTAAGCTTTGTTGAATAATTAGAAATTGGATTAAACTTGTTATGCAAACTGCCTACAAGTGGTTATTGAACTTATAATCAGCCAAACTTTATGGCTTGTGTCATTAATACGTTGTAAATGTCTGAAAGCAAAAATGGTTAGGAAAACCATTGGCCATTGTTTAATACTGTCTTTTTCAGGTAACCAACCATCTAATAAGATAACTGATCACTGCATTTTAGATTGTTAGTTAAAATATTTTTTGATATTTATCATTTAGTTCTTAAACTGCTTCAGTAGCATTTAGTACAGGCTTAATAAAGATTTTTACTGTTACAATATATGGCAGTTTGTTTTTTATTTGAAAAGGAAAAATAAATATGGCACATGGTTTTAATATTATTAAAACTTGAAATATTAGTAAGTTTTATTTCTAGAAATAAGTTAACATTATTATTAGTGATTGGAAAACTTCGGTTTCGGCCGAAATTTTGCTTTTAACCGAAACCGAAATTTCGGTTTCGGTAGTTTTTTTCAAGTTTCGGTTCAAACCGAAATTTCGGTTTGAAGTTGAACCAAAATTTCGGTTCAACTTCAAACCAAAAACCGTAATTCAAAAAGCATTATTAAAATAATAATTAATTTTTTTCAAATTTAAATTCAAAAAATATTTTTTTAATTAATTACAAGTTAACATTTTACATTATATTCTTAATTATTAATTTACATCATTTCATTTATAACAACAAATCAACTCTTAATAAAACAAATATCAAAAGAGCATTGTTTAAACACGTTATTTTTTACTGTTTGAATTTCGGTAAAAGTTTTGCCGAAATTTCGGTTTCGGTTGAGAAATGCTGCAACCGAAATGAACCAAAACCGAAATTTCGGCAAAATTCCAACTTCGGTCGATCACTAATTAATATTAATTTATTTAAAATTAATTTTGTGCTGTTTTTCCATTCACGCTCGCAAACGTGATCACTATTTTTTTGTGATTTTCAACTTTTATAACCTTAGCAGACCATAAATGTGGACGGCGATCACCTTTTACTAATTGGCAAGTGAACATGAACTGCCACCACCTTTTGAGTTTGCATACATACACTTGTTGAACATCTTCCATACTTAAATAACTTATAAACATTTTAGATTATCAAATAAAACGGCGGTTTATCTAATAAAAACACGGAAACACGTAATAAAAGTTAACAAAACTTAAGATTTTAGCAACTAAACAAAATCCATTACTACCAGTGTTAACCCTTTAACCGTCACCTAATTTTAGCGCGCAATAGCCTCAGCGTCAGGTTAATTTGAAAAAAAAAAAAAAAAATTCTATAAAAATTGCATTTATAAGATAAAGTGAACAAAATAGTTAAAAAATTATAAAATTACATAAAATTAGATCCATATTAAATACTAAATAGACATTACTTTAATATAAAATTAATATTTTAATACAGTGTGATATTTTTCCAAGCAAGGTGCAACACATAGTGCAACATCACATTTTGCACAAAAGTAACGTGATTCTTTTCTTGTTTTGTTTTGTTTATTATAACAAACTACGCATCTTCTTGTAGCATTAACTTTTAGAGCAGTAGCAGGTATCATACTCGGGTAATGGTTAGACTCGGTAAGTCGGAATGGATTCCCTTCAAGTGTTGGACGTCCACCACGTCGATCAAAAGCAGACTCAACTTCATTTTTATATATTATAACAATTTGCTCTATTAGCTTTAGCCTAAAATAAAGAGCATCTAGTTTCCCATTTTTTTTTGCTGTGAATGATATGTGCATTAAAAGAAGCCATGTTGACTAAATGACTAAAAGCCTTTTTATACCATTTTTTAACACGCTTTCTCTCTGTTGGGTACGATGTCATCATTTGATCAGAACGATCTACACCAACCATTAGCTGATTGTACTCGTGTATAACAGTTGGTATTTTTGCTTGAATGCCACGTCTAACTACAATCTTCTCTGTGTCTGGTATACATGTACTCATCATAAATACATCTCTTTTGTCTTTCCAATTTAGGAGAGAAATTCCTAATGTATTTTCATACTCTACAACTCTTTCTCCTCGCTTTAATTTAACTTTCGTTACTGATAGAGGCAAACCTTTACGATCTCTCCGAATAGTACCAATTAGATCAGTAGAGCGCTGTTTGAGAATTTTGCAGATTTCTATTGAAGTGTACCAATTATCTATATAAATACAATGGCCTAAATCTAACAACCCATCCAGAAGAGAAAGTATGATTTCAGATGCATGATAATCTTCGTCACAATTGTCTATTCCTAATGTGTCTGCTCCTGTATAAATAATTACATTCCAGATATATCCAGTAGCTGCATCACACAAAACAAATGATTTTTGTCCAAAACGTGCTCTTTTTATTCGAATATACTGTTTCCAGCTTAGACGACCTTTCCGCAAGGGCAGAGATTCATCAATCGAAATATCACGGCTAAGATTTAGGAGAAGCTTGAAGTGTTCAATTAGACTAACTAGTACTGGTTGAATTTTTGCAGAGCGATTATAATTCTCCTCTAACTCTTGATTGTCAACAAAGTGGAGATACTTTTCAATTAGTAAAAGTTTATTTTGAGACATTAGGCGTCTAAATCCAGGTGTTGTGATTAGTAAGTTTTTAGAATAATACCAGTCATTTCTAGGTTTGTGTAACAAGCCACGGTATTTTAGTACAGCTAAGTACATTCGAATGTCACTAGGTGTTGTGTCTACCCATTTGGAAAGACGTGATGTCTTAGAGTGAAGTTTACCTATATTACTTTGATCTGCATATTTGTTTGTCATTTTGACTATCATATCTATAAGTTCATTAGTGAATAAGAGTTCAAAAATCTCCAGAGGGTCATCTGATGTTACAGACTCGTGGACACCTGGCTCACTATGAAATATTTGCCTACACATACTTGATACAGGTTTACATTTTGTCCAACATAAATTATCCATAACTTTTGTTTTTTTTGTAGTCATTCGCTGTCTTTTTTTAATTGGAACAACAAAAGAAACAGGCTGGGTAACAATACTTTGATTATTTTCAGCAATTGACTTTTCCATATCATCATCGCTGTCCTCTTCAGTGGAGATGTCTGTGCCATCTATAACATCATCAAAGTCACTACTACTACAGTCTGAAATTTCTTCGTCACTTTCAAGCATAAATCTAACAATATCTTCTGTTGAGTTCAGTTTCACATCACTAGCTTTTTTTTTTAAACTTGCCATTTTTTAACAGTGTTTACTAAAATTTAAATTAAATCAGTTATACTCAATGAAAAATATCCATTATGAGCTTAAAATTTCTGTAGAAGAATGTTCTAGAATATATGACTGGTCTGACGGCTTCTATTTTAGTATTGTAAGTGTCACACTGCTTCAAATAAATTTTGCGTATATATACGTCAACGCCGTTTTTCGAAAGTTTTGTCATGACGTATATATTCGTCATTAACGGTTAAAGGGTTAAGCCTGCTTTGAAAAGGCAGAGGAAGGGGAGGGATTCCTGAACCTAGACTTGCTGGGGGTAAAAAACGCATGCCAAACTTATTAGTCTTTTTTTTTTTCGGAAAATATACAAATGCAAGAATGTAATGTTCATAAAGGTTTGAAAAAAGATCAATGTAGTTGTAATCTTCCATTCAATCTTTACTGTTTTCCAAGTTCTTTAAAAAAAATTCTAGAGAAAGAGAAAAGTGAAAAGTTTTATTAAAAAGGGAAGGTAAAAATAAGAAAAAATTGAATCCATGTGACAGTGATCGTGTATGTTTGATGGATTTTGTGGATGGAACACCTACCATTGCTAACATTAAGCCAAGAAGGAGTTTAAATAAACTTTGTACAAAATAGAACTTTTTAGTTTTGAAAGGTATTACAGATTCCTGTGCTAACACATTATTCCTTGTATACTATTATTTAACAACTTTAAGGTTTTATATTTCTATCTCTTGAATTATTGACCAATACAGGTTTCAAGTTACAGAGTACAGCACAAACCCTCACAATATCATCAACATGACGCAACATTGTTAGAGCAAAAACATTCTTTAAAATTCTATAAGTTTTCATTCTATTAATGACTCGTTCAATGTGTATTCTTAAGTTAGCTTTTTTTTTAGTTTTTTTACATTCAGATGCAATCATTTGACTTTTGAGACGAGCACCTGGAGGAATTATCAAAGTACAAAATCTTAAGAAAAGTTCTTCCGAATTTGAAATCCACGATCTGCCATGACTTCATCGTCACGCTCTAACAAGTCATAAAAACCACTGTCTTTTGTTATAAAATTATCTGAACATCTTCCACCATAACAATCAGATAAAAAAGTGATAAAACCACTAGGCGAAATTCCAACAAGAAACTTATACATATTGTGTTGTTTATAATCAGACCAAGTTGATGCTTGTGCTAAAAGAGACTTGGGTTGTTCAATAAAAACTTCAGCACAATCAATAATCACACAACACTTGTAATATCCTGCATTATTAAATACTCTAGGCAAATTTTCCCTGATGGTTTCAAGTGGAAGCCATACAATAAGAGCACTACCTAACACACTGCTTATAAATTTAATCCATGTGGTAAATGTGTTAGAAGAAGTTGTAGGAGAAATTCCAAATCGTTCTGCAAGGTCTTCATTAAGGTACCAAGACAAAGTTGGTCAAGTGTTATAAAAAATTTGTCACGATAAGAAAGTTTTTTATATTTAGTTGACTGAAATCTGCACTTTAATTTGCTAGTATTCTGAACATGTTTTGGTCCTCGCCAGTAACTAAGCTTTTGAAGAAATGGTATAATAAGTAAGAAGACGGCATTAAATAAAGCTATTGTAGATATTCCTGTATATAAGTTCATTTTTTTGTCTTTTTTGACTCTGTTGCATGAAAAAATCAACAATTTCTTAGTTTGATTAACTTGTTTTTGGTTTAGTTGCTTCAAGGATATATTCAAGAAATTAACTTTTTTAACAAGAGAATCAATCAAAGACGTTTTAGAATTACATCCTTCACACACATTTAGCAATGACTGGCTAGCATATGAATGCTCACAGCTTGGCGGTGGTAAATAAATTGTATTATCATTATTATTACTTAACTCTTTGATATTATTTTCAGTTGTATTATTATTCGTGTCATTACATTATGTGCTAATACTTTTCAAAATTAAAAAGTTCGATTTTGGACAACGTTTATATAAACTCTTTCTTGGCTTAATGTTAGTAGAGTTATATCCCATATTTAAAGTAGGATCTGGATTAGCAATGGTAAGTGTTCCATCTACAAAATGCATCGAACAAACAGAATCACTGTCACATGGTTTCCATTCTTTCTTATGTTTACCTTCTCTTTTTAATAAAATTTTCCACTTTTCTCTTTCTCTAGAATTTCTTAAAGAACTTGGAAAACAGTAAATATTGAAAGGACGATTACAACCACATTGTTCTTTTTTCAAACCTTCATGAACATTACATTCTTGTTTTTTCCAATTAAAAAGTTTATAATGGCAATTCGAAAACCCTATCACTGCACAGTTACCTCTGTTACCCATCGTGTTGAATTCAAAAAATGAGATAAATACAAATAAATACTAATTCAAATACAGATATTTATATTTAAGTTTTTTCGACTTTTTACCCACACAATTAGAGTTCAGTCCCCGCTGCGCAAAATGGTAGAATTTAAGTTGGATAGGTGTATTAAATTTGCATTTTTGCGGTTTTTTTAAAAAACGATTAATTTGTAATTAAATTAATGGTTTTAACTTCCTGACAACACGGAAATGTTGGACGAAAAGTAATTAAAAGTGACGCATTTGTTGGCAAAAGAACCATTTTTTACCTTCCGTACTCCCAAATGCAACCATTTATAGAATTATAAAATTTACCAATTATAAAATACAAAGCATCTTGTCACTAATTTACATCTCCTAATATCTTTAACCTCTGGAAATACCGCGTTTCTTTTTTTTTTTTTTTTTTAAATATCTTTGCCTCCAACAAGGCTGCAAGCAACAACTAATTAGAGTTGGAAGTTACTGAAAGAGAAAATATGAAGATTGTAGAGCAAAATAACAATAGACTTAAAGGATTGCAAAATATATGAATCAGGAAAGCAAGATGAAGGAAGCGAACTCCAAAGTACTGATGTTCAAGGAAAAAAACTAGAGGAATAAGAGTTTTTGGAGCACTTAGGAACAGTCACAGAAGAAGGATGAGACTTAATTGAATGACGAGTGACATGAGAATGAATTTTAGTAAATGGCACAAGAGACACTAGCTCTTTAGAGCAGTGCCCATTATAGTATTTGTAGAAAAGAGAAAGAAAAGCAACATTACGACAATGTGATAATGGTTAGAAGTTGACTGCAAGAGCAGGTCCAACTATGTTTACAATGCATTTTTGCACCTTGTCTAAAAGAGAAAGGACATTGTTAAAAGATCCGCCCCAGAAATGGCAACAGTATTTCATACAAGGCTGGATTTGAGATTTATAGAGATAGAGAATAGAATCTGGAGTAAGAAAGTATCAAGCTCGATAAAAAGATGCAACCTTAGCAGATGCTAATTTTGCAAAGGACTTGATATATGGTTTCCAAAAAAGATTCAAAGTAAGAGTTAATCCTAAAAGATGAAGGGTAAATGACTCATCGAGTACATTACCATTCATAATTTGTCCAGGCAGCATAATGTCGAGGCCATCTATGGAGCTACAGGGGGAGGAGTGAATTTAAAAACTACATATATAGATATAAAATAACAATAATAACAAATTATAAACTCACTTACCCATGTTGAGAAATGTCAGTTTTACCAGCACAATGAATTATTCGAGTTATGTCAAAAAGTGCTTCAGGAACATAGTGAATAGCCAAAAGCAGAAAAGCAATTCGGGTTCCACTATAAAAATTAAAAATTAACTTACAGAATAGTAATATTTTTTAATACTTAAGTATCTTTATAAAGAAGAAGCATAACAGATATATCCAACACAGGGCTAAAATTCTAAACCAAAATACCAAAAGTTTTCTAAAAATAACTACAGGATTATAACTAATTACAGCAGCATCTTTTTAAAAAAAATCTCCTCATATCAACAAAATACTTCTGCAGCTCTAACTGCTATCCCTGTATCTTTAAACTTATATCTCAATTTTTAACTAAATTTTAAATTTATACTTAAAAAGAAATAACCAACAAAAATGAAATTTAAAGCATGTGCAACACTTATAGTGTTTTTTTCTCAAAAAATTTCAGGTGGTCTCCACAATTTAAACTTAGTGCTCTTAATTAATCAGGAAAGCCAAAAATGTTAAAAAAAACTGGAAAATGATGAGAAAAAAAAACACTGAAAAATGCTGTCAAAATTTGTCATAGCAAAACATAAAGTAAGTTATTTTTTTCAAAACCACTTTTTTAAATTTGAAATAAGATTAAAGTTTTTTTTTTCTTTCCCATTTAGAACAAAAGACTTTAAAACAAGATAGAATTGTTAAATATTAAAAGAGTGAGATAGAATTCTTATTTGTGTTGATACATCTGATTCTAACAATGCAATATAATATCTAACAAAGCAAAATAACATCACCAATACAATAATTAAGTTCAGTGACCTATTTATAAACGTATATATTAGGTCTCTTTAAACACCAGAATACCGGTTTGGAGGCCATATTAACCTGCCCAAACTCCAACATGCTGTTCTTCGTGCAGTATAAAATTAGGCAATAATTTTAAAATTTTATAAACAGAAGATTATATAAAAAGATTATACTTAAATAAAAAAAACTAGAGTGAGTTCTTTGACAAAAAATGTTATTAAAATTTATTTTATTATTTAAGAGAGCTTATGGTTGAGACCAGGGTGACTGCCTTATAAAAAGCTTTTAAAATGTCTAAAGTCCTTGTTATTTGCATCTAACTAACACATAATAACACCTTTCTGTTACTGTAGTTAACAAATCAGCAGTATAAGAATCAAAATCTGTATTGATTGATAGAATAAGTTATTAGACAAAAGATTTTCTAAATTAAAGACCTTGTAGTTGAAGTAAAAAGGTAACAATATTTGAAAATAATTGTTAGAGAATTTTCTTTTTAAATAGGAGAGATAAAAATGTGAGAGATGGAATATTAGACTTGCCATTGATAGTGGTACTATTAAAGACTTTTTATCTTTAAAGTCTAACTTCTGAAATAAAATAAAAGATTTAATATTCTGAAAAACTGGGTCATTTAGACAATTAAAAAATGGTCCTTTAGCGTTACACAATACCTTTTTTGCATTAATTTCTCCAACCGTAAAAGTACTTTATATAAATGTTTGTAGAAAAGATGAATGAAAAAGGTGAAAGATTACAAATATCAGCTGCACAAAAGGTAACCATTAGGCAACCATGCGTTAAGAGTAACCAAAGACTTGAATTGTAACCATCGAGAAGAAATAAGTTTTCATGCCAGCCTGAATACACATCTCAATTCAATTTCTAATAAAAAGTCAACCTTATTAGTTTACTGCTAATACTGATAACTAGGTTAGTAAGGTAACTAAAAAACAAACAAAAAAACCTCATTATGTAAGCTGCGGAAATAAATGCAAGGTAGAGACAGTAAATAGGAACTTTCTCTTTGACATCTTCTTTTTTCACTTTCATAAAGTATAATTCAGGAAAGCAGTGTAACCAGTATGCAATTTGGAGAATAAAGTAAAACTTGTTCATAAAGCTAAAAAATATTAAATATATTATTGATTAATAAAACTTATAACAAAAACAATAAATATAAAAAATTAAATATTTTTTAGAAAAACCTCATTTCTTGAGCAGGATAATTTTCCCAAAGTTTTGAAAAATTTTGCATAATCCCTAACTGTAAATAAATATATATATATATATATATATATATATATATATATATATATATATATATATAACATAAATAAATAACATGTATGTTTTGCACTGGCATTACAGTATTGGCAGTTAGCAGAAAAGCAATTTTTTTCAATTATAAAATAAAAAATCACATTAAATCACACTCAACTTTTGATAAGAAATAACTAAAAATAAATTGCCCAACAACTCGCTCTTTAAAAATGGCATCATTGCAATTACCTAACTAAATATTGCATTTGTAACTAAGCACCCCCAATAACGCTAGTGCTTAATATATATATATATATATATATATATACATACATACATACATACATACATACATACATACATACATACATACATACATACATACATACATATACAAATATGTGTATATACACACACACAAACACATATAAGTGTAAAATCAAATATGGTTTAATATTACCTTTTGAATTTGTTCAATTGCGAACCATATTGAAAGTAAGTAAAATGGCAAAATGTTTCCAGAGTCATTGAATTTGTTATACTTTGTTTTTGACATGTGAAACCTTTTATTAAATTTCTAAACAAATAGTTCAAAATAAAAAAAAATTGTTTTTTAACAATATTTATTATATTAATAATTTACAGATTATTTTACAAAGATTATTTTATAAAAATATTTTGTAGAGACTGCAGTTTGTAGCATAAAAATAACTTAGTTTATTGATTCAATTTTGTGAAAAGTGCTAAAAAAACACTTTAGAAAAGGATATAAAAAAAGTTCAAACATATTTTTATTTTAAATAAAAATATATTGCACATAAACCAGCTGAGGGCTCAGGCATTACTTTATGATAATATAAAAAAATTAGCAATAAGCTTAGCTTATTTAATAAAAATTAGGAAGGCTCACACTTAAGTTTGCTAAACTGTTTGTGTCTGGATATATATTGTGATTCCTGTGTATATAGATTGGCATTGTGTTATTCTATTTTGCACTCTTTAATTTTAAAATGGTTACTTTAATCCAGACAGTTTTTCAGCCAAAGAAGAAAAAAAGAGTATAATGCAAAAAACAAAACTACTTTATCCTGTATCAAATGCCCTTTGTTTGCTCATAATATACCTTTATTTAGTAACCTGATTTAGTATAACAGTATGAGTATTTAGTTGAAACTATTTTTAAAACCTATTGTTTCAATCTTTGCTCCTAGCATATAAAAACGCATTGTAAACACACTTGGACCTGCTCTTACAGCCAACCTCCAACTATTATCACATCGTTGTAATTCTCTTTCTCTTTTCTACAAATACTATTATGGGCAATGCTTTAAAGAGCTAGTGTCTCTTGTGCCCTCTACTAAAATTCATTCTCATGTTACTCATCTTTCAGTTAAGTCTCATCCTTTTTCTGTGACTGTTCCCAAGTGCTCCAAAAACTCTAATTCCTCAAGTTTTTTTCCTTGAACATCAGTTCTTTGGAATTCACTTCTTTCATCTTGCTTTCCTGATTCATATAATTTGCAATCTTTTAAGTCATCTGTCAATCGTTATCTTGCTCTACTAACTTAATCTTTTGTCTTCCAGTAACTTCTAACTCAAATCATTGTTGCTTGCAGCCTTGTTGGCAGCAAAGATATTTAAAAAAAAAAAAAAAATAGTTTGGGTAGATCATATCTTTTATGTCCATACTTTGAGGCTATGAACATAAAAAACTTGACTATATCAGAATTAATGGAGAGTTTACAAACTTCTTTATCAAAATGATTATGCATATTATTTGCATCTATGTTAATAGTAATTTCATTCTTTTCAACAAGAAAATACCAAAGATGTATACTTTTTTGTTCAAATATATGATTTGTTAAACTCTGTAACTTTCTTTTTCATTTATTCTGTTTTCCTTTTTGTGATTCTTATTTATATTCTTATATACCCTTAAAGGTTCTTGTGCACGTTTAGCAAGTGATGTTGTGGCTGCACTCTAAGACAATTATGATTGAATTACACATGATTTAAAGGTATATAGACATATAAGATATTTTTCTATTCTACTGAATCCGTGCTTTGCATTTATAAGTAATTATCTATAATAACTGGATGTGTTAGTATACTAGTGGTAGATCACTTGGCTCACAATCTCGAGGTTTAAATCGACCCTACACCTCTGGAAGTATTGCACCCAGCTTGTTTCTCTGCGCAGTGGCCTTTTTTAACAAGGTTCATATTTTTGAGTAGTGTTAGAAAATGAAGCAAAAAAAAAAAGTAGTCTCAGATAGAGTAGCTTTTTTAATTTTAAAAAAATAGGGGTTGACTTTTTAAGGCTCCATAAGAGCCTTAAAAAATTTAATGAGTGGACCAATCTTTTTGGCCGTAACTGTATATTGCCAATTAATGAGTGTTCCAAAGTTTGTGTTGAATAAACTGCAATTTTAAACAATTTTCAGTTTTTTTCGTCAGCTATTCCATCTTTATTTATTGATGACAAAAGATCTGTAACCATTTAAAAATACAATGTATAACTTCTGTAGCTGTAGGAAATTAATAAATTTAGACTTGCAAATATTTGGTTCTATTACAAAAAATATGCTAATTAACTGGCACTTTGATAAAATCAAAGATGCAACAATTTAACTGAATTTAAAATGTAACGAGAATAACTGTAAATAATATATAAAATAACTTTTTAACCATACAACTGTTATATTAACTTTTAACCAAGCAATTATTTTAGTAACTTTAAACCTTTAAAACTGCAATAATAACCTTTAACCATACAATTGTTATAATAAATTTTAATATCACAAGTATATGCTAAAACTGCTAGAAACCAAAAGTTAAAGCGGAATCGATAAATGTTTGATGACAAGTTTTCTTATTTTTAATATTTTTTTGTTTAAATGAGTTATATATTGATGAACCTTTGAATTTTAGACAAAACATGCACAAAAAATAGCAGTTAATTATTCTAAAATAAAAATATATAAGTTTTATTTTAGACTGCTTAACTTCGCAGCAAAACATTTTGACAATTTTAGTAAATAAAACAAACTTTTGAAAAAATTAAATTAAATTAATGTTCTGATAAATAATTTATTAACAACAACTAAAATTCAACTTTTATAAAAAAATATATAACCAAAAATTTAAATCAAGACAAAAAAAGTTCAGTTAAATTCCAATGTGACATAACACCTAATAAAGTTAAACTTAACAGTTCACTAAGTTAATAATATCAAAATTTACAAAAATTTTTTGTCAAAATAAATAACTTTACATATTTAGCATGCTTTTACAATATTCAGTGTTTAAAAATTTTTTTAAAAAATATCTTGAAATTTTATCATTGAAACTAATATTTTATTAAACATATTGAAACAATTTTTTAATTTTAATATTATTTAAATTTTTTAATAAGAATTTAGAAGTCACTTACATCAAGTATATATTCCTGAATAATTGCATGTAACACAATCCAGCAAAGAGTATAAAAAAATATAGTGCATAAATCTTTTACTCCTGAAGTGTACATGACATCTGAATCACCTAAATTTAAAAAAAATTTATTATATAAACAATTGCACAAACATCAATAAATTACAATAGGAATAACAGTAAAGAAAAAACTAAAATAAAAAAAACTAAACATTTTTTACTCACTATCAGCTTCCTTGGTGACATTATATTGAGCAGCAATAAATGTTTGAGCCAATGGTTGAGTAACCTTAAATATTACATTACAAGTAATATTTATCAATTATAGCCTAATACATAACACAAAACAGAAGGAAGTAACTGCAAGAAAAAAACTAATAATAATTAATTATCTAATTATGTTTTGAACATTTTTTGTTTAAAGTTTGAAAAAAATTTAAACATTGTATCTACATAACCTAAAATCTTGTAAAATTTAAATTTATTTATTATTAATTTGTTAAAAATCCATAGTGAATGAACAAATATTAAATTTTTAATACATACATGCATCACAGTGGACCAGAGAGACCGCCAGGTTTTATGTCGTGTCAATTGAATCAAACCGTTTTTATTCAAGAGTATTTTTAGTTTATATGTAGAAAAATAGGTTTTTGAAATTAAAATAAAGTGCTAAGGGCCAAAAATGGGCCAAAACAGGGTGTTAAGATAGTTCCACCTACCCATTTTTTCAATTGATTATGATTGAAAATATTATACTGATTAGAAATCATATAAAAACATAGGTCTGAAAGTTACTAAAAAGTGGTCTTTTTTACATTAGAAGTTAAAAATATTTGAATTAAAATATAAAAAACCAACTTCTTTTTAAAAATTCGTTTTTGCGCCTTTAAAAATTTAACAGAAATGAAGTAACTATTTACGGTGTCTGAAAAAACTGGTTTTTATTATCATCAATTGCTGAAAAATGTTTGAATAATTATTATACAGAAGAAATTTAGAAGCTGATATTTTTTAAATGATAAAAATAACACTTAATTATAAAAATATAAAATAAATGATAATTTTTATTTATAAACAAACGTTAACTAAAAATAACAAATTAGGCAACATTAAAAGTATAATTCTTTTGCATAGAAAATAAAATCCAGGGTGCGCGATTATATAAAGAAATTTATATAATCGCAAAAAAGATAGCTTAAAAAGGGTTTTATATGTGGATACTGTGCTTTTATATTACTTTTAAATATATATATATATATATATATATATATATATATATATATATATATATATATATATATATATATATATATATATATATATATATATATATAAAATAGATCTAATTTATTTTTTATTATCTTAAAAATACCTATAAATTTATATTTTATTATTTTTAGTATAATATCTTATATTGCAGATTATAAAAAATATAGCGTATCTAGTTCTTTTTTAACTTGTTTAAATGGAAAATATTGTTTTTCAACGAGATGCTGTATGCTGCTGTTGTTGGCAAATGTTTGGAGCCAGATCAAAGTCTTTAAGTAGTGTAAATTCAACTGTAGAAGAAATGATGAAGTTGTTTGTTTATTCAGGATATTCTCTGGATGTGTGCAGCTATCCTAATGTTATATGTTCTGGTTGTCAGAGAAATCTCTACCTACTAAAGGCTGGAAAACCTCATCGAGGTTTATGGGGAGAAAAGATTGCTAAAGTATGTAAATATTAAACAAAACAATAAATCTCTAAAATTGATATATATATATATATATATATATATATATATATATATATATATATATATATATATATATATATATGCATATATATATGCATATATATATGCATATATATATGCATATATATATATATATATATATATATATATATATATATATATATATATATATATATTATATTTATATATATATATATATATATATATGTATATTTATATCATTAATTAATAGCTTTTAAATTTGATTTAAGATTGAATGGAGGATGATGACAAGAATAGCTTCATTTTCAATAATTCATACCAAAGAAGTTCCTAATATATTAAACTCAAATGTGTCTTCCAAATTATGTAGTAGATGTTTTTCAACTGTTGCACAAGGATATTTACACAACTGCTCTTCTTTATCTGCAGTAGAGAACCTGATCTTATTAGCATTAAGTCTAGAAAATTTGCAAGCAGAGCAAGTTGCATCTGGTATAATAAAAGCAAAAATGAAGACTGACAAAATTGCAAATGGGGAACAATTTATTTTGTCTTCTGGCGGAAACCCATTGACGATTACAGTTGGATGTCCTGATAACAAAGCAAAGAGAAGGTACATATATATACTGTTGAGTACATATTTATCAAATGAGAAAATATTATTATTTTTTTCATTTATATCTAGGTCAGTAAAACAAGTATCTCTTCAGATGATTAAGGAACTTCAAATAGTGTTAGAACTTTCCCTGAATAAAACAGGGGTATTGATATCTACTCTTCGAAAAGGAATGGGAAGTAAGTCAGCAGTAGAAAACAACATTTTTGGAAAAATGAGTGACCTAGAAGAGTCTTTATCTCATTTTTATCAAGTAGAAAAGGTAGCACTAATATATTTTTTAGTATTAAAAATTAATTATATTGTTTAAAATTTTTTTTTTACTTATTGTTATTTTTCAGGTCAACTTCCTTGGTAGTACTGATGGTACTTCTATAAAAGACCTTGTTTTTGTTCAAAACACATCTAGTTTTATTCTAGATTTAATAAATCAACGTATTCTTGATCCCCAATCAGCTTTTGTTCGTATTTCTATGGATGGAGGAGGTGGTTTCATGAAGGTCATTGTAAATGTTTTTGATGTTAATGAAAATACTACTTCAAATTTATACTTAAATAGTGGTGTACAACGCTGTCAAATCCTCTCCATAGTTGAAGATGTGCAAGAATCAAACTTCAATTTAAGAATAATTTTAGAGAAACTCAATTTACAAGATGTTAAGTTTTCAGCAGCTTTTGATTTGAAATGTGCTAATGCAGTTTTTGGAACTTCAAGCCATGCAGGAAAAAAAGCTTGTCTTTGGTGTGAAGGAGACTCAAGTGAAGTTTGTGGTAAACTGCGAACACTTGGAAGCCTTGACTATTGGTATCAAAGATACACGGTAGAAAATAGTTCAAGGAAATCCAATATGAAACATTTTATGAATGTGATATATCCAAGAATTCTCTACCTCGATGAAGATCCAAAAACACTAATCCAACATTTAGTACCTCCACCTGAATTACATATCCTGATAGGAATAGTAACTACACTGGGATGTTTATTAATGGATCTTTGGCCAGGATTTGATAATTTTTTGAAAAATAATTGTGTACTACAGAGAGGATATCAAGGTAGAGGTTGGGATGGGAATAATTCAAACCAGATACTAAAGTGTGTTGATGAGTTGGAAAAAGTTGTTTTGTATGAATATCCTGATCTTGTGCCAATTGTTCAGTGTTTAAAAGATTTTAAGGTTGTAAAAGATTCTTGTTTCGGTAGAACACTTGAGCTTGAGTATCAGCAGGCCATTCTAAAATTTAAGAACTTCTTTTTATCTGCTCAAGAAATTGCTGACATACTTGGGAAAAAACTTACAATTAGTTGGAAAGTACATATACTCTTATGTAATGTGCAACCTTTTGTTGAATACCACAATTGTGGCTTATCTAAGTTTGCTGAACAATGCGGAGAATCAATTCATTCAAAATTCAAACCAACATGGAACAGGTTCAAGCGAAAAGTTGCAAACAAAGAATATGGCGAAAGACTCCTCTCTTATGTGATTGACTTTAACGGAAGAAGAGTTAGTTATGTTTAGTTGGTTTATGTTCCATATATCAGTATTATTTGTAAATATTAGTCGTTTTATTGTTTTAAATTTTATTCAATTTATCTAAATAAATTAAAGAAAAAAGATTGATAAATAAAAAATAAACTAAAAAAGTAAAAGAGTTTTATACTTTTTATTAGATCCTGGGGGCGCTGTATCTGACTAATGAAATATAATAATTTTAAAATAATTTTGAAAATATAAACTTCTCAACTAAATGCAGGGAGAAAAAAAAAATTACAATTGAAAAAAAAAAATCTTAAATGGGTTTGGGACCCCTCAATCTTCCCTTTTGCTCCATTTGGGACCCTTAGCACTTGGTTTAGATTTTAAAAACAACTTTTTCTATTATTATAAAATAAATACTCTTAAATAAAAAAAGTTTTGTTTAATTGACACGACATAAAACCTGGCGGTCTCTTTGGTCCACTGTGGCATACATACATACAAAAAAGATTATTGGACCGATGAGAAACAATACAAAAAAAAAAAAAAAACCTAAGAAAAGAAAATAACTTTTAACGCGAAAAAAATTAAAGCAAAATAAATTACACTTAGAACAAATATTTTTGAAACATCGCTCTTTTATAATTTTTTTATAAAATTAAGCAACATTTTTTATATAAAGTAACATCTTATGATTGCTTAATAAGGAAACAAATGTACTTTTATTTATCAAAGAGTATAATAAAATTTTTATTTATATACTCGTGTCTAATTTCCAGTGCTGGATTAAGGAGGGTCAGAGTTAGAGGGGGCTTTAGCCCCAGGCCCTGCCATGTTAGGGGCCCTGAAATATTTAAGAAGACTTTTTTAATAGTCATTTTTATGTTGTGACACATATAAAAGGCCTTCATAATAAAAATAGTCCTCACCCCGAAAAGTCCAACAAGATTCTAATAAAACTAACGTTGTTTTAGTTTTATTTTAGCTAAATTATTTTATAAATATATGTTAATTTTCAATTTTTATAAATAAATGTTAATTTTTTTTAACAACTATTTTGTGCTTCGTGTAGTTTGAAAAGTTTAACAATTCTTCTTAGGAAGATAAACAAATGAAATAATTAAATCATTGAGTTGCTGTAGAAACTAAATTAACTAGATAAAAATCAACTAAAAAGGTTAAAAATACTTTATGAAGAGGAAGTGGAACTGCTTCACAATATTGCTGATGATGATAAGTGAATGGGATTTTTAATTTTAATTAGTTTTAAAACAGAAAAAAGTAATTTTAAGTTTAAGTACAATTAATTAAACTTACAATTACTTACTTATAATTATGGCAACTAAAGCAAAATTAGTTAGAGTTAGTAAACCAATATCTAAGAACTTAAAAACTTTTCTTTCTTGGGGGAAAGAACCAGTTATCGCGTCCACGGAAGTAAATGGATTAGTTGTTAAAATATGGTGTAAGATTTGCACTAGGCACAAAACAGCTATATTAAAAGATACTTTAGTTAAAGGAGCATTGAATTATTTGTTTATTGAGGAAACTTGTTTGGTGACAAAACGTCAGGTAAAATTAAAATGATTTACTTTTTAATTTGTCAATCCAGGAAATAATTTTAGCATAATTTTTACTTATAAATATAGTTATTTTACTATGTTTCATTAAAAGTATTATGTATAAAATATTATATAATGCGCCGTGAATTTATCTTTTAAGTTATTAGATTGCAAAGTGAACCAACTATTTATTGAATTATTTAATTTTAATCGTGATTTTTCTTGATAATAATAAGGTTGATCGCCAACTTAAAGGACAATGTCATAGGTTGGCGGTACAAACTGAAAATAGGTACTTTGAAGATCCTGGAAGTAGTCGAGTCACCAATATCGATATAGAAAACTTGGTACCACATAACAACTGCAATGCGTTATCAATGATGTTAAGAACTGCCTATGTAATGGCTCTAAATCTGAGCATGCAACACAGCCATTTCGAGACACTGATAAAATGTCAAAGAATTAATGCTGTACTTTTTTTAGAAGAAAATGCAACAATAAAGCAGGTTATTGATTTTTTTATAATCTTTACCATCTTTTTTTTTCGAAATGATTTTTAATTTTTTTACAACATTTTATTTAACTTGCTTTCTTGTTGGTTTGTTTATTTTTTTATTTTTTTGGTGTCCGTTGAAGACAAACACAAGGTCAACATATTAATAAAAGAAATCGTTTATAAAAGTAACTAAAACAAATAAAGCTAAATAGGCATTGTCCATAAATTACACAACGCAAAACTTATTTAAAAAATATAAGTAGAGAATCATTTTGCTCTTTGGCGCAACGATTTTTGCGGGACTTTAAAGGTTGTTTATATACTTAATTTAATTAATGACACTGCAAAGGAAAAATTTAAATCTTTTGTCTTTTGTCTATAAGTTTAATTTTGCGTTACATAATTTATGGACAATCCTTTAGCGTAAATAAAAGAAATAGTTAAGAAAAGTAATTAAAACACACAACAAACTTTATATATGTATATATATGTATATATATATGCATATATATATGCAGGGCTTGTAATGAAGCGAGCGCAATCGCGCTCCGCTCGTAAAAGGCGCCCATAAACGGTATTTTCAAACGTTCTAGGCGCGATAAACAACGCTCGTTCAGCTTATAACGAGCGTATAAAATAACGCCCAATAGTTCAAGATTATTTTTTTATTTTCATAAAATATTTAAAAAAGATTTTTATTAAAGATATTCTGTTATCAAGAAACTAATATAAAATATAAAAAGCACAACGTCGTTCTCTTTTGCACTAACGTAATGAATGAGCAGTGTAAAGTCGTTATCGTCACTAATTTCAATAATGGAATGTGCACGTGGAAACACAATGTGAATACAAAAATGCGCAAATAAAATAAGAATAGAAAATTAGAAAACCATCATAAGAAAATTAAAACTGTGGAGTATTTTTAATCTTGTGAAAATA
Source organism: Hydra vulgaris (assembly GCF_038396675.1). Taxonomy (NCBI): domain Eukaryota; kingdom Metazoa; phylum Cnidaria; class Hydrozoa; order Anthoathecata; family Hydridae; genus Hydra; species Hydra vulgaris. Next base: position 30,076,298 of record NC_088923.1, read on the forward strand.
TCAAGTAAAATTTATTTGATTTATTGTTTGTAATATTCCACACATCGTTTATAATAAAAATAAATATTAATAATAGAGTAAATTTTAAAATTAGTTTTTGTTCATAGTATAGATTTTTTATTAACTATTATTTATTTTAACTCAAATTTAAAACGATTCTGTTGTTTAGAATGTTCGCAATTAAGGACATTCGAAAAGAAAACTAAGTAATGATGTCAATATTTATTAAATGAAAAGTTATTATTCTTATTTATTATTATTTCAAATTATTCTTGTGTTATATTTTTAAGATAAAAAAACGTAATTTAAAAAAGAAATTTTAGAAAAAAATTAAATAATTAATTAGAATAAAAAATATCAAGAAATATAAAAACCATTAACCGTTAATTAAGTTTACAGAGTATCATTTTAAAATACATATATCAAAACAACGAAGCAAAACTAAGTCACTAAATTATACTTCGATACTAAATCAATAAGAAGTTGCGTTTTTGTTTGATATTATTTTTTTATAACATAAATAGTTAAAAATAAAATCGCGATTTGACAATATACAAGAAGTTTGGAAGAATAAAAATCTCTTTCGTTGAAGTAGTTTCATAACTGTGATACTAATTCAAACATTTTTTGACGAAAGAATTATGTAACAAATAAAAAAAGATATTAAAAAGAAAAAGCTTTTTATGAGTATCGCCTTAAGCAATTTTCATGATCGAGCTTGCCGACGTTATCTCGAGCGCACATAATCACGCCCGATGAAAACATATTCTAATTTTACGAGCGCGATATAACACGCTTGACGATTTTTTTCATCACAAGCCCTGTATATGCATATATATGTATATATATATGTGTGTGTGTGTATATATATATATATATATATATATATATATATATATATATATATATATATATATATATATATATATATATATATATATATATACATATTATATAGATCTATAGTTTGTTGTTTTTGGGAAGAGCGAAAGGAAAAAAGTGATTCTTACGCCAACACATACGTCACTTCTAATTACTTTTGACTTTCTTTCAACCATTTGCGTGTTGTCAGAAAGTAAAAACTATTAATTTAATTACAAATTAATTGTTAAAAAAACGCAAATTTAATTGACCAAAATGTTTTTTAAAACATTTTGAATGTTTTTAACAATATAAACAATGTTTTTTTTGTTTTTTTTTATTAAAATGTCTTTTTAATAAAAAAAAATAAAAATAAAAACATTGTTATTATTTTTTTTATTAAAATGTCTTTTAAAAAAGTAATAATAATAACATTTTATTAAAAAAAATAAAAATAAAAACATTTTATTAAAAAAAATAAAAATAAAAATATTGTTTATATTGTTAAAAACATTCTGAATGTTTTAAAAACATTTAGAATGTTTTTAAAAACATTCTGGTCAATTAAATTTGCGTTTTTGCGGTTTTTTTAAAAAACGATAATTTTGTAATTAAATTATTGGTTTTAACTTTCCGACAACACGCAAATGTTGGACAAAAGTCAAAAGTAATTAAAAGTTACATATATGTTGCCGTAAGAATCATTTTTTTCCTTCCATACTTCCTAAATGCAACAATCTATAAAACTATATATATATCAGGGCTTGTGATGAAGCCAGCACGAGCGCGCTCCGCTCGTAAAACGCGCCCGTAAACGGTATTTTCAAACCTTCTAGGCGCGATAAACAACACTCGTTCAGCTTATAACGAGCGTATAAAATAACGCTCGTCCAATAGTTCGGGATTATTTTTTTATTTTCATAAAATATTTAAAAAAGATTTTTTATTAAAGATATTCTATTATCAAAGCACTAATATAAAATATAAAAAGCACTACGTCGTGAATGAGCAGTTTGAAGTCGTTAATAGTCACTAATTTCAATTATGCACGTGGAAACACAATGTGAATACAAAAATGTGCAAATAAAATAAGAATAGAAAATTAGAAAACCACTATAAGAAAATTGAAACTGCGGAGTATTTTTAATCTTGTGAAAATATCAAGTAAGATTTATTTGATTTATTGTTTGTAATATTCCACACATCGTTTATAATCAAAATAAATATTAATAATACAGTAATTTTTAAAATTAGTTTTGTTTATAGTATAGGTTTTTTTATTAACTATTATTTATTTTAACTCAAATTTAAAACGATTCTGTTGTTTAGAATGCTCGCAATCGCATTCGAAAAGGAAACAAAGTAAGGACGTCAACATTTATTAAATGGAAAGTTATTATTCTAATTTATTATTATTTCAAATTCTTGTGTTATATTTTTAAGATAAAAAAACGTAATTTAAAAAAGAAATTTTAGAAAAAAATTAAAAAAATAATTTGAAAAAAAAATATCAAGAAATATAAAAACCATTAACCGTTAATTAAGTTTACAGCGTAACATTTTAAAATACATATATCAAAACAACGAATCAAAACTAAGTCACTAAATTATACTTCAATACAAAATCAATAAGAAGTTGCGTTTTTGTTTGATATTATTTTTTTATAACATAAATAGTTAAAAATAAAATTGCAATCTGACAATATACAAGAAGTTTGGAAGTATAAAAATCTACTTCGTTGAATTAGTTTCATGAGTGTGATACTAATTTAAACATTTTTTAACGAAAATTTTTTAATTTTCATGATCACGCTCGTCGACGTTATTTCGAGCGCACATAATCACGCTCGATAAAAACGTATTCTAATTTTACGAGCGCGATATAACACGCTGGACGATTTTCTTCATCACAACCCCTGATATATATATATATATATATATATATATATATATATATATATATATATATATATATATATGTATATATGTATACATTTGTGTCTTGTCGTGACCTCAGACGTAAAGCTTGTTCATCCGCGAGTTACTTTGTATGCATGTTTGTGTTTAGTAACCAGAAATTTCTTGTATGTTTATGTCTTAATTAGTTATATTAACTTTGATGATTATTAATAACTTCATTGAAAACGCAATTATTGTTAAAAGTCTTTATGTTTACAAAATAAATCATAAAAACTGTTTTAAAAGATTACATTAGAATAAAAACAGATACACTTACAAAATTTACAAAATTACAAATAACAATACAAAATTTACAAGATTACAAAATTTTTAAATAAAAAATAAGAATATACTAATAAAATCTATAATTTTAACAAACTTTCAAAATTTTGACAATTTAAAAAACTTATATTATAAAACATTTATTTTTGTAAACAAATAATAATAGCTTAAAAGATTTACGGTTTTGCAGATGTGGCTCCAAGAATGAGCCGTATTATTAATAATAATTTGTTTCATAATATATTGTTAAAACAATTTATGCTAGAAATCTCAAAACTTAACAAATCTTGAATAATACAATTTTTAAAACATTTCAACAGAATACTCTAGAACTCTAGATATTTTGAGAATATTCAAGTTTATGTATATTTCCATGTTTAAAATTTTTTTTTGTTTTACGGACATACATAAACTTTAATGTTCTCAAAACGACTCAAAAACCTGGCCAGTTTTTCACAACTAAATATTATTTCCAAGGTCAGTATTCAAGAGTGATCCCTCCCGCTTTCTGGCCAAGCCTGTGTATGTATATATTTATGTGTATGTTTGTTTCTGTGTGTGTGTGTGTGTGTTGTTTTTTCTGAAAAATTAAAGCATACATTTTTAGATTAAGAGATTGGGAAATTCGAGTTTGACTACAGTTAAAAACTTGCTGATGGCTACGATCTGGACGATTTGTTTTTTTGTAAGTTCGAATGTTAGCCATTGTTTTAATACTTGGGAAATTCGAGTTTGACTACAGTTAAAAACTTGAGCTACTTTCTTTTGGGAGCACCCTGACTTATTTTCAAAATATGCAGCAATCTTTGGAATATTTTCTTTAGTAGCTACCTTAGCAATTCGACCATTTCCAACTTTTATTTTCAGAGATCCATTCTCCAATTTTACGATTTTATCGTAAGCAGTTGATCTGGGTAAACCCTAGGGTGTCCCAAAAAACAACATTTTTGAAAAATATATGCAGAGACCCCCTTAATGTGTTCTATCTAATACAAAAACACTAGATTTAAAATTTTTTTGAATAAAAAATATTTTAAGGGGTCCCTGAAGACCCTTGAATATTTAATAGGTCCCTAATATATTCAAAAAAAAAGTTTTTTAAAAATATGTCAACCTGGTACTCATATGAAGCAAAATTATATAAAAATTTCAAAAATAATATTTAATTTGAAAAAATTTTAACTTATTAAAATTATCATAAAAATACATAAAAAATGCATTTTTTTTTTGTTGTTAAAAAACATAATTTTTCATGTAATAAAACCAAAAATAACAATTCTATATTTAAAATCTATATTATTTTTGAAATTTTTATATAATTTCGCTTCATTTGAGTACCAGGTTGACATATTTTTGAAAAAATTTTTTTTTGAAAATATTTAATACAAAAACACTAAATTAAAAATATTTTTTATTCAAAAAAAATTTTAATTTAGTGTTTTTGAATTAGATAAAACACATTAAGGGGGTCTCTGTATATATTTTTTTTAAATGTTGTTTTTTGGGACACCCTAGTAAACCCCATTCTATAAACTGCTTAGCAATAAACACTTTACCTTTTTCTCGATTTTTTTGGAAAAAAATTTCCATAATTTTTTTGAGGTCCTTTACTTTGACCATTTTATTTTCAATATTCAAATAATATTTTTAATTTAGTTAAATTAAATTTAAATTAATATATTATAAAATTATAGATTATAATATATACTATTATAACTTATAGATTATAAATTATAGATTATAAAATCCTCTTTCAAACAAGTGTAAAGGTTTTTTGCGTGCATGAAATAAATTACATAACAAATGCAATTAAAATTTGTCCAAAATTTTATTTATAGGGTGTTATTTGATGTCATAAAATTCTCTTTATTTTTTAAAGACATTAACTTTTTTAAATTACTGCAATAATATTAATTACCAAAAACAAAACAAGTTAAATGTTATTTAACAGCTTTTTTATTATTACTATAAGGGAATGTTTATTCTCTTTTCCTTTTTTTTAATACGAAAAAATTAAATTCAATATTGCATTTAAAAAAATGTTTGATATTAACAAATTTCTTTCTTTTCTCGACATTTGCATGAATTTGAATAAATTAAAATTCTATAAATTATAAAAAAATTACTTTAATTTATTTACTTTATTTATTAAAAAGTTTATTATTTTATTATTAAGATTATATCGCTGTATATCGTTTATTAAAAAATAATCGCTGCGATTTAACTTGCATTATAAAAAAAAAAGAGTTAAATATACGTTTTGTGCAAATATTTGATGCAGTCGTTTATTTAAAATTTAATTTTGAGTAATAAAAAAAATGTTTAGGAAGGAAAACCGAAAAAAAAATTGCGATATAAATGAGATTTTTAAGAGCAAATAAAATTTCAATAATAAAATATCCAAGCATTAACTTTAATTTTAATAAACTTTACTATATTTTTTAAATCAAAATCAAATTAAATAACTTTAAAATCTAAATAAAACTATTTTTTTTTTAATCAGAATAAAAATATATACTTTTATTAAATTAGTTTTAAATTAAATCATATATTTTTTATTAGAATTAAATTATGTTTTTATGATCTTTGCTTCAAGCTTAAAAAATCAACTATTACAATAAAATAAAACGAAATAAAAATAAACTTTTAATTTCATTTGAGTTCTTTTCATTAGTAAATAGCACTTATATCAAACATTCTCATTCAAACTTTTGTAACAAATAATTTTACATGAACTTAATTTAAAAGTTAATGTGACTTTTAAAAATTATTTACTTCTTTTACTACTTTTACTACCCCTAAAGAATAATTTAAAAGTTAAAAAATGATTAAAAAATGTTTAACCGAAATTTTAGCGAATTATGTAAGCTTACTGCTTACATAAATACGCTTAAGGCATACATAAATTGCTTTACGTGTAACACCTTAAAATAAGGCCTATATATATATATATATATATATATATATATATATATATATATATATATATATATATATATATATATATATATATATATATATATATTTTTATATATATATATATATATATATATATATATATATATATATATATATATATATATATATATATATATATATACTGTAGTTATTTTAGGTGCTCCCAGAAGTCCTTACAGTCTTATCACAGAGCGCCGTGGGAGAGCATTTAACAAGAAGTTCACGCCTTCTTCCGTACCAATGTCGCTTGTTGGGCTAGAGCTGGCATCGAACCTTGGACCTCTGGGTTCTGAGCCAAAACTCTAACCACTGTGCCATGGCTGCTCAAATATATATACATATATATATATATATATATATATATATATATATATATATATATATATAATATATATATATATATATATATATATATATATATATACACACATATATATATACACTTACATGCACATGCATATTTATACATACACATATATACACTTACACGCATGCACACATACAGATATATAAGCTATTTTTATGCACACTAATGCATCAACTGACAATAGACAAACTTTTAGGAAACTTAACATACATAAGCCAATGGCTTTGGTTGCATTAGTTAATAGCAGGTTTAAATTTTGTGTACATTTATACTTCTCTAAATATACAACTTTGCATAAAAATAAATAAATGATAATATATATTATTTATAATAATCCATAAAAACAAGTAAAATAAATATAAAATATTTATTGTATTGAACTCAGAACCATACACTTGCAACATAACTTAGAGTTTACAAATACTGGAATTCTTAACAGTCTATTTCAGAATGTTATCCATAAAAGGACTGGAGAGATTTATTGCATCAACATCATGAAGTCTACCTAACAATCAAATTATATTATTGCTTCACCCACAAACATTTTTTCAGACTATCAAAAAGGTTTATAAAACCTTAAAGCCGGCAACTGGAACAAGTATTTAGTCAGAAGAATATTATCTAAAAACTGAATAAACTACTCTTATGTTTTATCATTTTTTCAAGTTATATCTAGCACATTTTGTTTTAATTGTTCACTGAAAAAAAATTTTTTTTTCAGTTTTTCATTATTATACTATATTGTAGTATTAAACCTCTTTTATATGCACTGCGTGGATTTTTTGTTTAACACGTTTTTTTAATGAAAGAATCTGTTAAATATATATATATATATATATATATATATATATATATATATATATATATATATATATATATATATATATATATATATATATATATATATATATATATATATATATAAATATATAAATATATGTATATATAAATATATATATAAATATATATATATATATATAAATATATATATAAATATAAATATATATATATATATATATATATATATATATATATATATATATATATATATATATATATATATATATATTATAGCATTATAATAATATTAGATAACAATGTACAAATCCTACCTGAAACATTAATCCAACCATAACAACCATACAAACACAAGAAACAATATCCCCATGATTTTGAATTATAAATTCTTGACTCATAAAAGGAGGACTTTTTCCCTTCTTGCCGCGCAAAACCATTTTTTTTAACAAAAAAAACAAAGTATAAATCAAGATTTCAACGCACAAGAAGAAAGAATACCATCAACTATAGGAAGTTGTTTCCGAAAATAACAATTATGAAGTAGCAATCCATTATTATTTACAATTTCATGCGACTACTTCGTACCGTTTTTTAAATGAGATATTCCGAGAACACGTATACAAAAAAAAATATTTATAACTTCTTTACCAGATTCCTTTTAAATAAACTTTTCATTTTAAACATGAAAGTTTTAATTTACTTAGGAATAATTGCAAGGATAACTAAGTTAAAAAAGATAACAAATACTTTATAAAATTAAGATATGATTTAAAGATTTTTTTTTTTGTAAATTTATTTGCCTCCAATAAAAATAAGTTACAATAACAGAATAGCTTTATTACAAATATAATCGGCAGGACTTCCAGAAGATCATACTATCTTACCATGAAGCCCTTTAAAATATCAAATATAATAATAATAACAATAAAATCAAATTAACAAATAAAAATAAATCAACACAAACTATATATAACTGTGCATTTAAAATATAAATATACTGGATAAAGTATATGAAACAAAGGAACTAAAAACAAGAAAAAATATTTTCTGCTGAAAAGATACCTTCTTTTAATTTTCCTTTAAAAGAAGTCTATTTCAAAGACAAATCAAAATTTGGCAAAACTGTTTTATTTCTTAAATAAGGACCGCGATAAAAAAATAATTAGTTGTTCAAATTTAGTATGACAGAAAGGTTCTTGTAGATTTTTTCCATTGCGAAGATTGTATTTGTTTATGGGTTTTTACATCACAAAGGTTTATAAATAATCAGGAGATAAATGATTTTTACATGTAAACATGAAACATAAAATATTATAAACATTTAGTTCGTATACATTTAAGGCTTTCATTTCTCTCAGAAGTGGTTTTGAATTTGAAATACGATTTACAAAATTAATTAAGCGAGCTGCGTGTTTCTGATGCTGATAAAGAGATTTAAGTTTAGTTTTGTGCGCTTTTTTTGTAAAATATTTCTATATATTATCATACGAGTGTTATAATATTTCTATATGCGTTATAACATTCATACTAAACAAATTTTAATATAATATTTTTATAGATAATATAGATATATAATAATCTCAGTACACGTAATGGGACCTCAGAATGTAGTAGGACCTCAGAAGGTCAGGTTTAAAATTAACCAACGTAAAACACGAATTTATCTAATAAATATTGTAAGCCATGGATAATCTGAATAAAATATATTTATATAGATGTGTGCGCAGATAAATCCAATTTTCTCAAAAACGCATTTCAAATGATAAAAAATAGCATTTTATGGTGCTTCAACTAGCGTTTTAAGAAAACAATTCAAAAAACTGTATAAATAAACTTTATCGATTTCTTTTAAAAACTGAAAATAAAATATAACATTAACAAACTCGAAAAAACATATAAGCTATAATCCAAAATAAGCGAAAACAAAATGATACTTTTTATTCTGGAAAGAATCAGAGGAAAGAAGTCTTCAACTTTATCTTCATCAAGTTCGAACTGAAGACATTTTTTGGTTCCTTTTTCATAAGCTGTTTTTGATGTTGCTTGGATTTCCTTTCTTTATTTACTTGCTCCTTTTTAGCTTTGTCTTCATCTCCCCTCAGGAGATGAAGATTAAAAAAAGTATATATATATATAAATTTGTTATGAAACTTTACACTTGAATAAATAATAAACAGTGTTAAAGCCATATATAACATAAAAAGTATAAGACTAAGTAAGATGTAGCCATATAGTTGCATCTTATTTATATTTTATGTATAAGTTGAACTAATAGATTATTTAAATTTAGTAGAAAGTGGCTTACAGACTGGCAAAATTCTAAAAAAGCTGTCTCTAAATTTTCCCAATCTTTTAATCGAAAGGAAGATTTAAAAAGTTCTGATTTTGAAGACTCACAGAGTGCAGTTATTGAATCTGTATGTAATTTTGCTGCAGAAGTTGTTATGTATCCAAGTTTAACTAGTGCCTTAAAGCCAACTTTAAGGCACTAGTTAAACTTGGTACTTAAACCTTAAACACAGTACTACAAAAATATGTTTTGTCTTTTGAATTCAATTATTGAAAATCAGGAAGAGAGATTCATAGATATTAAAGGCAGTTTAAAGACAAATACATTTTATCAGGATAAAATGTATGTCTTTAAACAATAGTGATATTGAAAAAGAGCCGTTGGAAACAGTTCATTTTCAAAATGAAACTAAAAATTGGAGTTTAAAACACAACTGCACAAGGCAATGTACCAATGATTTATTGGCAATTTTAAATCGTCATGGGCACCAGGAAATACGAAAAGACGCAAAGACACTTTTGTGTATAAGAAGAGTTGTGAAAACAGCATCTTTAAAAATGGAGATTACATTTATTTTGGCATAAAACAAGGTATTGAAAATATATTGCAAGTTCAAGACTTCAACTCCACTAAAATTAATCTTATATGTAATGTCTTACTTTAACTCCACTAAAATTAATCTTAGACGGGTCAACCACTCTTTGAATCCAGTGCCTACCAAGTTTGGCCTATACTTTGTCAATTTGTATATTTTAAACCATTTGTTGTTGAATTGTATGGCAGTGAAATAAAGCCATGTGCTTCTGAATTATTAGCAGATTTTGCAGAAGAGTTAAAAACTTTCAAATAGCCAGAAGAAATATTTGGTAAGTTCTACAATATTTCTTTGTTAGCAATAATATGTGATGCTCCTGCTAGGGCACTCTTAAAAGGCACAGTTAAACATTCTGGATACTATGCATGTGAGAGATGCAATTGGCGTGGTTTTTATGTTAATGGTTGTATTGTTTATGATAAATGTCACAAAACAGTTACAAATAGAAAAAATGCTGATTTAAAAGCTGGATTATACTCTGAATAAGATAAAGATGGTTGGTGCCATCATCATACACGAACTCCACTGTTTGACATTGAAGATTTAGACATGATTCAGGATTTTGCTCTTGACTATATGCACTTAGTTAATTTAGGTGTTATGAGGCGTATGTTATACTACTACAAAGGTACATATGCCTGAATATTTAATGGTCGTTTATCAACACCTTATTTAAAAGAGATTTCTCGTTTACTCACTAATTTAAATGGGAAATTGCCATCAGATTTTGTGCGTCAAACAAGATCTTTTGAAGATGTCAATAGATAGAAAGCCACAGAACTAAGAACATTCTTAATACATGTTGGTATCATTGTTTTATTGTGGGTAACGATGTATAAACATTTTCTCAGCTTATCTTTAGCAATCCGCATGTTGTGTGAGGAAAATAATGATGTTAGGAGAACATATTTGAGCCGTGCAAAAAAACTCTTGGAGTATTTTGTGTCAAACACTCATGAACATTTTGGTGACACATTTTGTGTCTACAATGTTCACTGTCTTCTGCATATAACAAACGATGTTGAACATTTTAAAAGTAGTTTGGACGAGATTTCTTGCTTTCAGTTTGAGAATTTTTTGCAACAATTAAAAAGATTAGTACCAGGTAAACAAAACCTATTAGTAGAACATGCAAAACGCTTAAGTGAACATAAATCAAAATTAAGAACTAGAATTGGTGTTTCCCAGAATGCTTGTTTCATGACAAAATATTTTGTTGTTTTTGTTAAAAACATTTTACCAAATGATCAATTAGTTTGTGACATCCAGGGTTGATAAAAATCATGATTATTTTGAAAAAAATCAAAAAAATTGATTTTTTTGATTTAAATCAGATTTTTTTGATTTAAGTTAGATTTTTTTGATTTAAATCAGATTTTTATGATTTAAATTACATTTTGGAAAAACAAACTTTTAATCACATAATTTTTAAAAATATAATGAAATCACAACTAAATTAATTTAAAACATTGAAAAGTTAAAAAAAGAAAAATTTTAATGTTGATTATTTACAAATTTTCAAAGATTCCATCAATTAAGTTCATTGATTCTAATGCTTTTTGATTAAATAGTTTGAATAGGAAAACCAATTTGCCTGCTTTCTCAATTCCTAGTCTATTTCTAATGTTTGAATGCACAAGACCAAATGATTAAAATATTCTTTCAACTCCTGCAGATGAAGCAACAGCAGTAAGTAACTGTTCAACAACTTTCAGTAATTCCTGATTCATACAATCATTATGAGATTTCCACCAATCGCATGGCTTAATAGTTTGAACAATGTTATCATGGAACATCAACTTTTGAAATGCTTCTGCTTTAAGGTTAACCAAAAGTGAAATCTGGATTCTTTGAAGCTGCAAAGTCTATTCCAATCTCTGTTTCTTTATCAGTTAATTCTTTTTCCTCTGTATTTAGGATTAACAATATTAGCCAAGAAATGAGCTGGGTAATTGCAGGTTGTATTCTTTTGGATAAATTCATCTTGGCTAAGCTTAGGACTTAGTTCCCTATGAAGATTTTTCCATATCACTACACTGTCACCAATAGTACTACTGTCCTGCTGCATCGGGTCTAATGCAACAGCATATGGTTTAACCATTTGTAACAGTTCTTCTGCACTTCGCTTTACATCAAGGTTATTTACAATATTTATAATATTCTTATCAATTATTGTTGTGTTTTCTTCACAAATTGTAACAAAATCAGCCAGTATTTTAGATAGGATTCAAGACAATCAGCCAATGTGTTCCATCTGACTCTTGGGGCATTATAAGTCGTAACCCCTCTTTTTCTTTGTATGTAGCAGCACCAAAATGGTTGTTTCTAAAATGTTTAACAACTTGAACAATCTGCTCCTCTCTGTTTGGAATTGCCAAATCTTGGGTCAATAAATTGAGAATATGAGCTGAACATCCATATGTAATAACATTAACATCATATTGAGTTTCAAATTATTGTCTCATTTTTGACACAATTGCTGCGTTATCAGTTACTACACTGTGAACTTTACAGCCGAATTGTTTTTTGCATTTGTTGATAGAGTTAACAGCAACGTCAACCAAATAGTCAGAAGTATGTGAATGGCCGGAGGTATCAATTGTATCTGCAAGATAAATATCTGAATTCATTGTTGTTACTGTTGCACAAACTATTGGTTCATTATGAACATTGCTCTACCCATCAATACTCATTGTCACAGACTGATCATGTAGCAAACCTGAACAGCTAGTTAAACTGTTTTTGAACAGTATCTAGTAGTTTTCCACCAATATTGATTCTATTAGGAGGGTTATACCCTGGGCGTAAAAAATGGATCGTCTTGATAAACTCTGGATGGTCAACCATTCTGATAGGCGAGTTAGTAGCATAAATAATTCTTGCTATCTGCTCATCAATAACTTCTTTTTCAGATTTAGTGGTTTTAATCAGGTATAAATCCAATTTAGTTGTCACTGTCTTGCCACTGCTTGGTCTTGTCACTGCCTTTTTAATCAAACACAAAAAACTTGTTTTATCTACAGCAGATTGACTAGATTCAATTTTCTTAACAGAACATTGACTAGTTTGTGCTTCTTCAGTTGCCAGGTTGATATTTTCTAAGGTGTTTTGACAAATAATTTTTTCATCATCTTGAACATCTTTCAGAAAATTACATTTACCAACACTTTTGTGGTTTCTCATTTGAGCAACCAAACCTTGGATTTGTACACCACAGCTTTTGCATTTAGTTTATTACCCTTTTTCCTAAACTTTGCAGGTATTTCTTTAAACCATGTCAAAACTGGATCTCTTTTTCTACAGGCACTAGACAATTTTATTTCTAGTTGTATTATTTTTATTTCAACTAAAAAATAAAAAGCTATTATTAATGAACACTGTAATTTAAAAAAGTTTGAATATACTCTTATATAAAAGGAATATATTTATATTTATTATATAATTAGTAACAAAAACAGAAATTAATGTAATTAGTCAAAAAGTTAAAAAAAAACATGAAAAAAAAAATTTACTTATATGGATAAAAATCTTACAATAAATTTAAAAATTTAATGATTTATATGACTACTATATATTTTATAACGCATTATCTGACTATTATAACTAATACTAGTTTATGCAGTAGTTATATTTAGCTAGTGCAATTTACTTTAAGTTGATTAATAAATAAATAATCATTAAAAATAATTAAAATCAAAAAGTCTCATTTAAATCAGGATTTAAATGAGACTTAAACTTTAAACTGATTTAAATCAAAACTGGTGACATCTATAAAAAGAATCATTTAAACAGTTTCTTTGACAACTTTGTAGAATCTAAGATACTTAATATATATCAAAAACCATAATTGTAGTCCAGTAATGCAAACAATTAACATGCATGACTTACATAGAAAATGTGTGTGTATTTCATTTTAAAATAACAAAGTTGTAATATCTTTATTAAATGTGAATTTTTGAAATTGGGTATTTTGTGTTGTTATATATGTATTTATTGAAGTTTTATCCATTTTTTATCTACAAAGTTTATTTCTAGGATCATATATGTTTTATAAAAACAATTCAAAATATACAAGAGTTACAATTCTGCATTGATATATTGTACAGAATAAATAGTAAGTTTAATTGCTATTTAATTTATAATTATCTAAAATTGAAGGTTGTACAGTACCATTGCAATTAAAGAAGATGGTATTGACACTAAAATAGTAGTAACTACTCACTGGGTTAATGCAGACAAAGGTATAGTATACTATCCCGTTTGAGGAAAAAAAACTGTTGGTGTTTATTTATCTGAATGGGCTAGTCCAGAACTTGGCTGGCAAGAGTTTATATTGTTAGAATTTATTTTGGAGTGTGGAAGTTATGAAACATGTCAGGCAATGCTAAACTTTTTAACTGAAGATGAAAATGATGATTGCCCTGGTAAGTGTATCTATTGCTTTGTTTAAAAACTGTTTGCATTATTTTTTGTCATATGTTATACTGTTATACAAATTGTCAAAGTTAAATACTTTTCATAAACTTGCTTATGTAAATAAATTTCTTTGTTTAACAAGGTTATTTTTTCAAGGTTTGTTTCACAACTATAGGCTTAAGATAAGGAATTTATAAAAATTAAAAGGTAGTGGCCCCTGGACCTCGGAGAAATTAATATAGTTAAAAGAAAAAAGTGGAAATTGATCAAATGAGACCAATTCAATTTATGATACAATATGTATCTTAGCTTTAATATGTTGGGCATTCAATTTTTGTGTTCTGGCATTATTTTGTTTTTAATTGTATGTTTTTTGATTTTATAGTTTCAAATATGCTCAACCCAAAGGAACGAGTTCCTAGTCCAAATTTGCATGCTTTAAGTGCACATCATCTGGTTCTTCATCACCAATTCAATTGGATGTGCCACTTATATCTCCATGAAAAAAAGTTAAGTGGGCTGTGTAATACAGCCAAAATTAAATGAAGATTTCCAACAATCATCAATAAAGAATTTGTATTTAGAGTTTCAGATGCCATGCTAATGAAACTAGATTTGTAGCAGCAAAATCAGCTTAAAATTATGGAGCGATTGGACAACATGGAAACACAGCAAAAAAGTGTTGCTAATGATGTGGGTGCCATAATTACAATCCCACGCAGAGATATTAGGTGTTTTAATGAAGAGGAGGAAATTCTCAGAGCAAGTTCTAGTGCTATGAAAAACAAGGTAAAAACATTAAACTTTCCAGGAGTATATTCTATATATTATTAAAATAGGTGATGACCACAAATAACATACAACGTAGTTGTATGTTATTTGTGGTCAACTCTAATGAAATAGGAATCTATTATGCTCCTTCTGATGATTCAAGTAATGTTTCTTGTAACGTTAGAATATCGTGTTTGTGAAAATGTAAAGTTGCAATATAATTTTTTACGGTATTAGGTTTTAGAACTTATTAGATTTAACCATTTTTCAGATCACTCAAATCAAAGCCATTGGTGGTGCAACAGCACGCAAAACTGTCAAAAATGTTTTAAACCAGTTAATGGTGCCACAAGTCCAAAACTTAATTAGTAAAGATGGATTAAAAGGCAAGCTTAAGTGTATTAGAGGTTAGGCAAATTGTATTGTGCATTCCTAAGTTGAATAAAAAAAACAGTTAATTTTTTATTTACATAAAAAAATAAAAAATTGTTTATATAAAAATCATTTCTGTGTTCAGAAGACTAACAATTGCAATTTACTTTTTTGCTTGTTTAGAAGGCTTTGTATCCGAAAGAACCGGTTATGATGCCGCAACTATCGAAGCCCTTCTTGGCGATTTATTAAAGCGCGCGTTGCCGCAAGTAAAAATAGTTAACGATGTTGAAGTTCATGAAGTGGAAGCAACATAAAATTGTTGCTTTGTATATTTATCATTTTGAAAGTAAATAATTTTTACAAATTTTAGTTGTTTTCTGTTTAGCACACCTTTTTTATTAGCATTTGAAATTCTGATCAGAATTTTTAAAATGATATATATATATATATATATATATATATATATATATATATATATATATATATATACACACACACACACACACACACACACACACACACACACACACACACACACACACACACACACACACACACACACACTGTCAAAGATATAGTTTTATCTAGACACACATATATATCTAATTAGACTAATCTATCTAGTTAGACATATTTTGAAAAATATTTCAGACGTCCATGGATGTCTAGAGACGTCCAAAATGGACGGACGAATGCCGTTTCATTTAGTCGTCTATTGGACGCCTTATGGATGTCCAAAATAGACTTCCGTTCGTCTAATTTTAGACGTCCGAAACGGACGGACGAGTGTCGTTTCATTTATTCGTCTTATGGACGTCCGTTCGTCCAATTTTGGACGTCCATCGACGTCTTATGGACGTCTGCGTGCCCACTGGGAGTGGAATATCAAAACACATTTTTTTACTCGCACTTTACTTTAGTAAACAAACTTTATTTTTTTAAGCAAACAAAGAAAACAGACTAAAGTATGTTTTTAAAGAGTTTTGACAGTAGATCTATACAGATGTATACTGTAGGCAAAATACTCGTTTAATAACGTCAAGAAGAAATTGAATAAAAATAACTTTTCATTTTTTTTTTATTTAAGTTTTATTCACCAAGCATTCTAAGGTTCCTTAACCTAGCATTTTGAAGTGGTATATAAAGAGTAAAAACGGTATGTGAACAAAACATTTAAAAATAGACTCAGCAATCAAAATAATGATTTTATGAAGAAATTTAAGATTTTCTAACCAAAATTGGAAGCAGTACAACCTATAATTTAACCTAACATTCTGAGGTCCCTATTGAAAAAAGGTATATCCTAAATAGACTTATGAAATCTAAAGACATGAAAATGGTACCCAAAAAAACTGAACCTTTTTAGCATTTTAACAGGAGTATTTTGTCAACTCTTAAAAGTAAAAACTAAGTGGCTGCCCAATTATTTTGTCTTAACTTTAAAAAATATTTATCATTCTGAGATCCTTTTACCTGTATAAGATAATGTTATAATACAAAATATTTTATTCTTTATATACTATGTACTAAAATTAAGTATAGATAAACAATTAAAATACTAAAAATAGATTAATAAATTTTATGTCAAAGAGATTCATTCTTTTCGTGCAACCATCTCTTGATGTTTTGCTATGATGTTTTCCTATATATATATATATATATATATATATATATATATATATATATATATATATATATATATATATATATATATATATATATATATATATATATATATATATATATATATATATATATATATATATATATATATATATATATATATTTATATATATATATATATATATATATATATATATATATATATATATATATATATAGATATATATATATATAGATATATATATATATATCTATATATATATATAT
The DNA here is from genome assembly GCF_038396675.1 of Hydra vulgaris. Taxonomy (NCBI): domain Eukaryota; kingdom Metazoa; phylum Cnidaria; class Hydrozoa; order Anthoathecata; family Hydridae; genus Hydra; species Hydra vulgaris. Next base: position 30,093,860 of record NC_088923.1, read on the forward strand.
ATATATATATATATATATATATATATATATATATATATATATATATATATATATTATATATATATATATATAATTATAGTTAAAAACGATAAAGAAAAAACTTTTTATTATGGAACTTTAAGTTTCATGCCTAACGGCAATCATCAGCCATATATTACAAAATTAAAAATTAAACGTTAAATTACAATTAGAATTACGGTGGCGTGAGTTCTAATGACTCCATGGAAACACAATTTTAACGTATATGTAAATTTAGTATAACGTGACGTAAACGTGACGTAAACCAACCAGGATCAATCTTCGGTATCAAAAGAGGAGATAAGGAACTTATTTTTGTGCCTGCACTTCGATATTATTTCGCTTCTTGTATTTAGTAGGTTTTCTCCTCTAAAAAAAAAAAGTTTTTTCTTTATCGTTTTTAACTATAATTATAAATCGCTCTGTTTAGAAATTTATATATAACCAAAATAAATTTCCTAAATATTGAGCACTTTTAAACGAACAAGAGTTTTGTATTATTATAATACAACACTAAATCAAACGATATATATATATATATATATATATATATATATATATATATATATATATATATATATATAAATATATATATATATATATATATATATATATATATATGTATACATATAATTATATATGTATGTATATATATATATATATATAGATATATATATATAGGGCCGGTGTCATGAAATAAATTAACCCCCATAATAAATTAACTCCCGTTGCGTAAAAAATTACCCGGGGAGTTAATCTATTTCGAAATAGATTAACTCCCCTTGAAATAAATTAACCCCTGTCGGCGAAACAAATTAACTCCCCATAATATATTAACTCCCTTGGAACAACTTATACGAATTACAATAAAAGTTTTAACTTGATGTTTTCAAAATGTGTTGTTTTTAAATCTGTTATTTAGTTATTGATATGGGTATAAATTACATTTCTACTATTATAATATCATATATTAATAGTGGCAATATATATATATATATATATATATATATATATATATATATATATATATATACATATATATATACATATATATATATATATATATATATATATACATATATATATATACATACATATATATATATATATATATATATATATATATATATATATATACATATAAATATATATATATACATATATATATATATATATATATATATATATATATATATATATATATATATATATATATATATATATATATATATATATATATATATATATATATATTTTTATATATAAATATATATATACATATATATATATATATATATATATATATATATAGAACCCTGAGATGTTGTCCGAAAGTTTTTTCGATATTTTGTTGACAAAAAGTAAAAATTAAAATGCAAGACCGGAATTTTTTTTTTTTAATAATGATAGACTGCCTGCCCCAACCAAACCCTCAGTCGATGTAGCAGCACTCCCTTGCGGGTCAGGCTATTTGTCAGTCGATGTAGCAGCACTCCCTTGCGAGTCAGGCTATTTGTCAGTCGATGTAGCAGCACTCCCTTGCGAGTCAGGCTATTTGTCAGTCGATGTAGCAGCACTCCCTTGCGAGTCAGGCTATAAGATAGTCGATGTAGCAACACTCCGCGCATGATTTACAGTAAAAAAAATAAAAATAAAAACATTTTATTAAAAAAATAAAAATAAAAACATTTTATTAAAAAAAATTAAAATAAAAACATTGTTTATATTGTTAAAAACATTCAAAATGTTATAAAAACATTCAGAATGTTTTTAAAAACATTCTGGTCAATTAAATTTGCGTTTTTGTGGTTTTTTTAAAAAACGATTAATTTGTAATTAAATTAATGGTTTTTACTTTCGTCCAACACGGAAATGTTGGACGAAAGTCAAAAGTAATTAAAAGTGACGTATGTGTTGGCGTAAGAATCACTTTTTTCCTTCCGCTCTTCCTAAAGCCAACAAACTATAGAACTATATATATATATATATATATATATATATATATATATATATATATATATATATATATATATATATATATATATATATATATATATATATATATATATATATATATATATATATAGGAGAAGTGGGGGCACAACAGCTCCCGTAACGTTTAGATTAATGGAGTATGAAAATAAAACGGCGTGCGTTTTTTTAACAGAGTATTTCGATAAACACATCATTAAGCTCTAAATAGCTGCAATTAAGAAAAAAATAAAACGGTTTTTGAAAATGTTATATCACAAAAATTAGACTTAGCAAAAAAAAACGGTTGTGCCCCTATAGAGAGGCACAACCGCACCCTAATATATATATATATATATATATATATATATATATATATATATATATATATATATATATATATATATATATATATATATATATATATATATATATATATATATATATATTAACTGCCGCTCACGGAAGCTAGGACAAAAAATATTTTTTCAAACGAACAATATTAAAAAGTAATTACGTTATAAAATTATTTACTTATATTAGTAAAATTTATGTTTATATAAAAATAAATCAAGTTAAATAAAATTTGTATCAAAAAAATTCTAAATTAAGTTATTTTAATGTAAATATATTAAAATAACTAACATTTAAAATAACATAAATTTTACTCACAAGTAAAAGTCTCATCATTTTAAATAAATAAACAGAGAACGCAGAAACATATTAAAGGTCACGTATGAACCTGTATTTTACATTATCAACTCAAATCTTTTAAGTTTGTCATTTAACAAGTATTACTATTGTTTACTGTGTTTTTGCAGATATTTTGTGTATTTTGTGTTAGTGTTTTAAAAATTTCAAGTGCAGAAGTTCAAAGGTAAAATTAATAATTATTTTTTTAGTGTAAATTCAAAATATTGAAAAAAATATGCCTAAAGGTAAGTTAATAAGTGTTGAAAAAAGGACAGCAATACTCACTTTGCTTCAAGAAGGCTATACAGTTAGAAAAATAGCTGAAAAATTAAATCTGAGTAAATCAACAGTTAGCTATACGATTCATTGATATTGAGAATCTGGAAGTTTGGAAGAAAGAAATCGTCCAGGTCCTTCTCGCATAACAACAAAAACTGATGACCGACGTATAAAAATCATCAGTAAGCGTAATCGAATGTTAACTGCTCCACAAATAACAGCTATTTTCAACTGTAATCGAGAAAAAAAAGTTTCTGTCTGTACAATCAAACGAATATTGCAAAAAGCTAATTTGCATGGTCGTGTTGCTATCCGAAATCCATATCTACGAAAAGTTAATCGAAAGAAGAGATTCCGTTGGGCACAGCTCCACAAAAATTGGACGATGGATGAATGGAAACAAGTACTCTGGACCGATGAGTCAAAATTTGAAGTTTTCGGAAATAAGCGAAGAGTTTGCGTTAGAAGATCTGCTGAAGAAAAAATACTAACTCAATGTCTGGTTCCAACAGTAAAACATGGTGAAGCCTCTGTGATAGTTTGGGGTTGTTTCTCTCTGGATAGAGTGGGATATTTGCATAAAATCGATGGTATATTGAGAGCAGAAAATTATAGAGATATCCTGGAAACGAGTGCAATCCCTTCGGGACTTCGATTAATCGGATATAATATTATTCTGATGCTTGATAATGACCCTAAACATACTGCATTATTATGTAGAAATTATTTAGAATCAAAAAAAGCTGAAAATGCATTACGTGTAATGACCTGGCCTCCCCAAAGCCCAGACCTCAACCCCATTGAGTTACTATGGGATGAACTGGATAGAAAAATTAGAACTGTATGTCCAACATCAAAATCTCATTTATGGAACATTATAGAACAGGAATGGAATAATATTCAAAAAGAAACAATCAGAAAATTAATTGAAAGAATGCCGAGAATAGTTAAAGCAGTTATTAAATTAAAGGGTGGTTTTTGTGACGAATAAAAAATTTAATTATTATAATGGTTTTTGTACATTTGTATTACATAAAACTGACTAATAATACATTTTATATTGAAAATGTATAAAAAATGTAATTTTTATTAATATAAATTAAAAATTCTATAACGTAATTATATATTAATTTTGCTTTTTCGAAAAAATATCCTGTCCTAACTTCCGTGGGCGGCAGTGTATATGCTGTGGTGGTTCGGAGTTCGACTCCCACACGTCCCTGGAAGTACCGCGCTCAACATAGTTTCTCCGCGCAGCAGTCTTGCTCGGCAAGGTTCGTGTTTCGGAGTTAAAAGAGTTGAGAGAGGGTTGTACCACGAATAACAACTAAAAAAAACAATAAAAAAAAAACGAAAAAACACAAAAAAATGAGCAGCCTCCTCGACTGTAGTGGCCCTCCTCGGGCCTTGGGGAGGTGAATAATCTAAATTATATATATATATATATATATATATCTATATATATATATATATATATATATATATATATATATATATATATATATATATATATATATATATATATATATATATATATATATATATATATATATATATAATATATAGTATATATATATATAATATATACATATATATATATATATATATTTCCAACTTTAATTAGTGGCTTGTTGGAAGCGAAGATGTTTAAAAAATATATATATATATATATCTATATATATCTATATATATCGATATATCTATATATATATATATCTATATATATCTATATATATATATATATATATATATATATATATATATATATATATATATATATAATATATATATATATATATATATATATATATAGTATATATATATCTATGTATATATATATATATATATATATATATATATATATATATATATATATATATATCTATGTATATATATATATTATATATATATATCTATATATATATATATATATATATATATATATATATATATATATATATATATATATATATATATATATAGGGAAGTGGGGTCATAACAGCCCCCGTAAGGTTTAGATTAATGAAATATGAAAATAAAAACGACCTGTGTTTTTTTATTAGTGTATTTCAACAAACAACAACAACAAAAAAAAGCTTTTAATATTAGCAAATTTAGAAAAAATTGCAACAGTTTTTGAAAATGTTATTAAACAAAAATCACAAAAATTGCTGGGGGTACACTTTTCGTGGTACAATTTCTGCAGGTGTATCATTTTTTGTTTCTACAGTCTTGTCAACTGTTTGAGCGTTTTTTCTTTTTTTAGTTTTTATAACCATCTTTTTTGCCAGTTCCGCTTTACATGGTAAACTGGTGAGTATTGCTGTTTTGCCCTTTTGGCATTGTTTGCGAGTTTGCTGAGTTTTCTCATTTGAAATACTTACAATTTCTGCAGGTGAAGCAATTGTGATAGAAGCCATAGTTGACGAAGACGAAGTTTCTGATTCAGAGGAAGATGTCAGGGATAATTCTTGCAGTGAAATAGTTTGTGTTTGAGACTTGGTAGTTAGATTTGGTATTGCTGAATCCATGATTAAGTGGACTTATTCCAGTCTTTCTAAAACAATTTACAGCCGTCAACATGTTAGCAGATTTCATATAAGCTATTCCAAATAGTTCTGGAATGCGATATTTGATCACAACTCTAGGATAATGTGTAAGCAGCCAAATACAAACTTCGCTCGAATAGTTGCTACTAAATGGTGCCATGAAGGAGACATCTAGTGGCTGCAGATGGTGTGAACAATGTGGTGGAAAACAAATAACAGTAACACAATTTTCACGTGCTTTCATTATGAACTCCATATTTTTTGTATGTGTTGCATGAACATCTTATAATAGCAGTACAGGCCTTTTTTTGGATGGCATTACAAAGGACAGAAAATGGTCAAACCACTTCAAAAATATATTTGTTTGCATCTAACAACTAGGGTGATATGATGCAATAGTACCCGGAGGAGTACTATTTTTCGATAATATTAACATTCTTGGGAGCTCTAACATGGGGGAAAATAATCAGGGGGGCACGTATATACCAGAGGCACTCATACACATTTTGATTGTTATGATTTTCCCTCGTTCAGCTGATGTTAGAGTTCCAACTTGTTTTTTACCCATCTTCGCAATTACTTTTGACACTTTTTTTGGTAGTGAAGAAATTCCTGTCTCGTTAACATTATATATATTATTTGGAGTTATGTTATTTTCATCTATGCTTTTAGTCAATAGTTCAAAAACTTTATTCACAACAGGTCGGTTAAATCCCATTGGTCTAGCTCCAGAAGTTCCCTCTTGCATACGCACAGAAAAACCAGGATTGCATTTTAAAATGCTTTCTGCCCACTGGTAGCCTGCCATTCCTGTTTTTTTGTTAAAGCTCTTGTTCTTTTCAGCTAGCTGAAATGCCAATTCTCTCAAATCTTGTAAAAATTGTAACTGGAAACAAGCAACTCTCTAGAAAAATTAGGTATTTAGCTATCTCTTACTCATGCTTAAGGTTAAAAACTGATTTAAAATTCCCAAGTTTTTTTACTGCACAACTACTTAGTTCTACACACCCTTGCTGAAGTCTTTTTATTTTATCTCGAAGTGTCGTTGTTGGGATACAAAACATTAACGATGCCTTCTTATACCCCATTTCCTTCTTTATTACTTATTCAATAGCTGCTTTCATTGAATTTTCTTCCCAGGATTGTCGATGAGTTAGACATTTGTATTTTCTAACCATATTAGGTAACTGTATGCACAAAATAATAATTTTTTCTCTATCAAAGAAAAAATATAATAACAATATATAAATACACAATATGTATCTATATATCTATATATATAAATATATATATATATATATATATATATATATATATATATATCTATATATATATAAATATATATATATATATATATATATATTAATAGAGTTTATATAGCTAACTAGTATATATTAATATATGTATATTTATACATATATATATATATATATATATATATATATATATATATATATATATATATAAATATATATATATATGATATATATATATACTTATATATATATATATACATATATAAAAGAGTTTATATAGCTAACTAGTATATATTAATATATACACACACACAAATATATATATATATATATATATATATATATATATATATATATATATATATATATATATATATATATATATATATATATATATATATATATATATATATATATATATATAGAGAGAGAGAGGAGAGAGAGGAGAGAGGAGAGAGAGGAGAGAGGAGATAGAGGAGAGAGAGAGAGAGAGAGAGAGAGAGAGAGAGAGAGAGAGAGAGAGAGAGAGAGAGAGAGTATAGTATAGTTACTATACTATACTATAGTATAGATATAAACACTATAACCTTAAACATTATCATTAGCAAAAGAGAATGGTTTTGAAGTATTAGTATCAAAACAATAGTAATAGTAGATCAAAACTTCTACTAATACTATTATTCTACTAATACTATTGTTTTGATCTCCTTTTTATATATAATATAACAGTTATAAAGTAACTTTATTCAACGCTTACTAAATATTTATATATTATATATTTTAATATATATAATACTAAATATATTTTAAAAAAATTTTAAAATAGAATACTTGCACAATTTTGTAGATATAATTATAAGTTTAAAAATTATTTAAAACACGTATTATAGGGGGTTAATTTATTTCAGTAGGGGTTAGAAATACTTAAGCCCCAGGTTAATCCATTTCGCTATATTTTAAAATAATTTAACTCCCGGGGTTAATTTATTTCGAAATAGATTAACCGGGGAGTTAAAATGTTTTAACCGGGAGTTAACTTTTTGGGGAGTTAATCTATTTCGCGTAACCGGCGCAAGTAGGAGTCAAGTAGGGAAGGGGGGGGGGGTGCCATTACAACTTTTTCCGACTTAAAAAAAAAAGTCCTCGTTTTTTAAAAATTGCCAACTGTCTTATCGTTTTTTAAAAACGTTTTTAAAAAAACGATAAGGCAGTCGTGGTCTTTTTTCGGTATAATATAAGTTATATACCTAATTTAGTTATACTTAAAAAAGAGGTTGTTAGGAAACCGTTAAAAACGATAAAACGTTTCATTTAGACATAATAAAAAACAATAAATAACGTTTTCAGAAAAACGCCCGTTCATCGCTTCATATGGACGTTCAAAATACCAATAAAAAACGTTTTTGTTGGACCCTTAAAAACGGCATAAGTTAAAATTGGCATAAGTGCGAACTGGCATAAGTGCCAGTTCGCACTTATGCCAGTTCGCACTTATGCCAATGTTTGCAAATTCTTTTGGCGCACTTATGCCAGTTCGCGCTTGTGCCAGTTCGCACTAAAGCATGGTTTCCAATAGTTGTAGAAATGTTGTGCAACAGTTGTGCGTTTATGTTGTACAACAATTGTTGCCGAGATTGGTTTGATTCTATTTCCGCAACCTTTGTTTTACAACATAAATTTTGTTGTACAACCGACGTTTAGTTGTGCAACTTACGCAAGAAAATGTTTCCATTATAAAGCATTATTGTTGTACAACAGTTGTACAACATTTCTACAATTATTGGAAACCAAGCTTTATGCCAGTCTTTGCAACTGCTTCGCACTTATGCAGATTCGCAGTTATCAAATTCGCACTTATTCAGCCTCCTCATATTTTGATATCCGCATGTTTGTTTATTTAAAAAAAGTAGGGTTTTTAAGCTTTTTTTAAAAATCTGGTTTGATTTCCTCAAGAAAGTTATTTTTTGTTATATACATATATTTATATAACTAATATAGCATACACATCAACATATATAGTCTATATTATAGAATCCCTTGTTACATTTATTAAATGGGAGAATATTTGAATTGGAGCGTTGAAGATGTTTGCTTATACTTAGAAGTAAATGGACTCCCAGAACTTAGAAATAAAATAATTGGTTAGAATTTTCATTTTTTTGTCAGTCAATTCTAATACTATGAATTTTTTAATAATTATTATTTCTTTTTTTCCTTAATTTAGTTTTTTGAATTCAAAAAATATGGCAGCAAAAAATAATGTTGTTTGCTTTACATGTTCTACATGTGGTGTTTGTAAATATTCAATGCAAAAGTATTTAGAACATATGCATATTATGCATGAACATACAGCTGGCTATGTTGTAGTTTATAATATTGATGGCTGTACTGCTTCTTACAAATCTGTCAAATGTTTACGTGAGCACATGCGAAATAAGCATAGTTCTACTTATTATAATTCTCAAGCAACTATAAATGAGTTTAATGTTTCCACTTTTGAAGTATTGGAAAGCCAAATTTCAGAAAATTTTATTGACGAAAGCAACTCTGATGACTTAGTAGTTGGTATAGCTAACAATAATTTAGATATATTTCAAGCTAATTTATCTATTTCCCCATTAGACAAGTTACTAAGCAGTTTGCAGAATCATTTTGCTATGTTTATTGTTGGAATAGCAGAGAAACACTCCATGCCATCTGTTGTCCAAGATGATGTGGCAAATGAAGTTCAATCTTTTTTAACATATTATAATAACAGTTTCTGTACAATATTAAAAGAGCAATTATGCAAAAACTTTGTATCTACTGACAATTTAGATGAACCATTGAACAGTCATTTGCTTTAAGATCAAGCTTTATCTGTTGTCAATTCTAGAAAGAAAATTATTGCTTTTAGTAAGTCTAAATTAGGCCTTATTTTACCAATTGAAATAAATTTGTGTTGTATAAATGATATTGAAAAAAACTCAGCTAATATTGAAAATGTCATTAATAATGAAACTTTCAGTAAAAACAAAATATAAAAAAAGAAACTTTTCAGTATGTTCCTATATTACCATTGCTTAAAAAGTTAATTGAAAAAGAAGAAGTATGAAGTTCTATTAAACGAAATTTAGAAAATGACCATTCTAATAAAACATATTTACTTTATTCATATTCAGATGGTTTTATTTGTAATAATCATAATGTTTTTAAAAATGACAAATATGCTTTAAGACTTCATTTTTATATTGATGAATTCGAGGTTTGCAATCCTATTGGTGCTCATTGCACAGTGCACAAAATTTGTGCATTTTACTTTTATCTTGGCAATATCGAAGAAAAATACATCTCAAGGCTTCAAAATATTTATATATGTATTCTTGTAAAAGAAAAATTAATTAAGAAACATAAAACATACAAAGAAATATTAAAACCGTTAATTCAAGATTTAATAACATTAAAAAATGACGTCAGTTATTGTTGATGGGCAGCCAATACAATTATTTGGAGGTTTGGCAACAATCTCAGCAGATAATATGTTGTCGCATGCAGTTGCTGGTTTTCGTTGGGTTTTTAATTCGGGTCTTTTTTGTCGTCAGTGTATGACTTCGTATTCAAACAAAAACAAAGTTTTTGTTTGAATACGAAGTCAGAGTTTGATACAACAATTCGCACTCATGAAATGTATCTATGCCACCTGGAAGCTATTTTAGGTCCTGGTAAGATTTCTTCAAGTATGTATGGTGTTGAAAGACATTGCCCTTTTTTAGATTTACCTTATTTTAACATTTCACAATCTTTTCCACCTGACATAATGCATGATATGATGGAAGGTACAATTCCACAATTAATCAGTTTATTGTTATTAAAACTTAAAGAAGAGAAGGTAATTTCTATACAGCAAATGAATAAAAAGTATCTTTCGTTTGTTGCCATTTATGATTGGCAATCATGTGTCAGAGTCTAATACGTACTGGTTGTTGTATCTACAGCTCCAAGAAATAGCTGATTACATTTTTGCTCTAAAAATTTCCAAGGCTGTATTGCCATATGTGCAATTTTTAGTAGAGCACTTTTTGCAGAATTTTGTTGAATATTTTCCAAATAATTTTACACCCACGTTTTATTTTATGCTTCATTACACTAGACTTATTAATGATTATGGGCCACTACGATATTTATGGTGTATGCGTTTTGAAGCAAAGCGTTTATATTTTAAAAAGTTGGCTTCTACAATTCGAAATTTTAAAAACATTGCTTACTCACTTGCAAAACGACATCAGTTGCGGCAATGTTGGGAGATAGCATCATTAGATTATTTTCATGAAAGCGAGAAAACTTATAATCTTTGTTCTATAACATTTGATAGTTTAGCAGCTTGCATTCAAGAAAAACTACTGACTAATTTTGGTTGCATTGTTACGGATAATAAAGAAACAGTCTGGAAGTGTAGTACTTTTGTTAGTAATGGAATCCAGTATCATGTTAATGATACAGTAATTTTAACTTTACATGCTGAAGAAATTCCATTGTTTTTCAAAATTTATCATATAATAAGATTTTGACATCACTGGGTATTTTTTGGCAAATTGCTTGTTTGTGATAAATACTCTGAACACTTGCATGCATTTAGAGTTAAAGAAGAAGAAACATTGACACTGTGCTTTCCATCAGATGTTTGTGATCACCAATTACTTGACGTTTATGTATTGCAAGATAGTTGCTCTTATATTACACTTAGATACTGTTCTTTTTTATAATATCTATTTTTATTTTAACAACTTTGTTGCTTGTGTAATAAAGTTTTACTCTGGTGTTTACATTTTTTAGTTATTTTACTTTTAGCTTTAACTTTAAATTAATTTCATTTAAATTCTATTAAATTAATTAGTAAATATAATAAATATAATTAGAATATTGTAAATAGCGGGAATCCCCATTTTTTAAATTACTCATTGTAGTTGGATGATTTGTAAATATCTTCCAGATATTTACAAATCAGCTAGAATTTTTTATATACAAATTTGAATAAAATATTATTGAAATTAAACTTGACCAACTCTCAATTCTTTGCATGTCATTGACAGTCAGTTATTTTTTGAGTTAACTGGCAACAATGTGATTTTACTAGGTTGTTGTTAATCTTATGCTTGTTATCAAAGCTAGTGTTTTCTAAATTGTTTATTGATACTACAATTTATGTGATTGTTCTATAAGTATATCATTTGAGTGTGATGACCAGTAATGTGGTGCCCAAAATAAATTTAGTATAAAGTTACATTAGAATAATAACACATATGTAACAATTTATACAAGAATTTCATTGTAGAGGAAGATATTGATAGAAAAACTTTGGTGTCGTTAACAGAGTCAATGGTGTCAAGATTATGCCAGACAATGCGTAAACAAGTCATGCTATTGGAGATAATTAACAACCTTTAAACTCCATCTGCACCACCACCAATCAATAATTTTAAGTGAGTTAACAACTTGATAACTATTATTTTACTTTTTTTAATTTGTACTTGATAAATTGTTGTTATAGTGCATCCAACACCCTATACTTTCAAAAATAGATCTGTCTTTATTCCTAAAATTTTTCTATTGCTTCTCACAAGGGTCTTGTTGCTAATTTTAGGACTTTGCTGCCCCCCCCCCCCCCCCCACAATCTTATTTAATTTTAAAATTATTTAGCAGAGTTGCTTGTGAGAACCAATAGAAAGTGTTAAGAAAAGAGACAGATCTATTTTTGCAATTATGTGGAGTTGGATGCACCCTAATTGTTGTGATTGATGTTTGTTCCTATTTCCTAGGTTGTAATTATTCTTCCAAGTTGATTAAAATAGACAATTTTTTTTTAGTAATTTAGAAGTTATGAATGACTCACAACCAATGGTACAATGTAATGATTTAAACAACGTCCAGTCATTGATTAGAACAATGAAGCCATGGCCATTGCGCTATCAAATTCCTATTTTGCCCCCATCAGTTAATGCAGCACTAGATGCCAAAGATGGTTGCTTTCTTCAGTTTCATAGAAACAGTTGCAGGAACCAGCTTTTGCAATGTTTATATGATGATATAAGTAAATATACCATGTAAGCATCAAGCTTTTTCCCTAAAATTTACCAAGTTTTTACAACTAAAATTTTTGTCATAACTAATCTTCAAGAGTTTTCTATAGGTACCCCTCAAGTACTCAATATTCAGATGTGCTTGCGTCCATTCAGAGTAAATATCCCTACTTCAGTGATTTTCCATCAAGAAATAATTCTTCTCCAAATCAGTTAGGTGTCTGTGTAGGTTTTTTTTTTTTATAATTGTTATTATTTTTTTTATTAATTTATTAATTGACAAAGCAGAGTGTACATACATCAAGTAAATCCCACAAGAAGAGCCCACAAGGAGTAGTACATTTAAGGACTGATTTAGGGAGAACAGGCAATGAATATATAAATATATATATATATATATATATATATATATATATATATATATATATATATATATATATATATATATATATATATATATATATATATATATGTATGTATACATACAAACATACATACATCAGGGGCTATTCTAAACAGTTTTCGACAGGCATGTGTCAAGTGTGTGTGTATACATATATATACACACACACTTATAGATTTCTAAATTTATATTTTCATGTTTTAAAAATACATTTCTTTCTTTATATCTGTATGTTATCCTATAAATGACAGCCATCACTGTTAGAAAGTTTGAAGAATAAATTCAAGAAAGAACGAGCCCCTTTGATACATTTAGACATAGTTGCTGAGCACAAGACAAAATTTGGACAACAAGGTAGAGGGCGCAAAAGAAAGGAAGATGCCAATATTCAATCCAGTACTAGGAAAGTTAGAGC